>NC_053038.3:125720762-126023793 GCF_002575655.3 Aegilops tauschii subsp. strangulata | reverse complement strand
GCAAATCCTGCCATAACCAGTTTGTCAATGTTTCTTGGATTTTGCGGCAGTAACTCCTTTTTGTAGATGCTGCACAACATAGTGATCGCGTCAAACATCTAAATATATAAGAATGTGCTGCAAGTTTAGTAGATTACGATGTATAAGCTGCAATACTTAGCACTTACTTGATATAAGGTAGTATCTCAGGACAGTAATTCAACACATACCAAACCATTTTGTCCAAATCTTTAGGTTTGTCCTCTTGTCGACTCTTCCCTGTAACTCGAACAGAATAATCGAAAACACTGAGCCCGGGATTGTCTTCATCCACGTCTTTGCTAAGCTGATCAGCTGTTTCAATGTATTTTGAGCAGAATGTCAACGCTTCTGTAGCAATGTAGGCCTCTGCAATGGAACCCTCGGGTCTAGCTATGTTCCTAACATAGCCCTTGAAAGTGCCTAGCCGCCTTTCAATAGGGTACATCCAGCCATACTGTACTGGACCTCTAAGTAGTGCCTCATCAGGTAGATGAACAGCCAAATGCACCATCACATCAAAGAAGGCTGGAGGATATATCTTCTTAAGGTCGCATAGGATAGTTGGTATCTTGTCTCTAAGACGCTCCAAAGCATCTATCCTGATATTTCTACTGCAGAGTTCCCTGAAGAATTGTCCCAACTCTGCAACTGCTCTGTATAAGTCAGGGCGGCCCAATCCTCTAAGGATAACAGGTAAAACCCTTTGAAGTAGGACGTGGCAGTCATGAGTTTTCAACCCTTGTACCTTGTCTCCATCTGCACTGACTCTCCTTTCAGGGTTGGAAGCAAATCCATGTGGGAATCTCATACGTGACAGGACCTTGCAGAATTCTTTTCTTTTTACCTTGTCCAAGACGTACACAGCTGGTGCCATATCCCATGGTTTACCTTCATCTTGCACCAGCAAATCCTTTCTGATACCCAGGTGTGTCAAATCAATCCTAGATTTTAAGGTATCTTTCGTCTTGCCTTCAATATTAAGAAGTGTGCCGATGATGTTGTCACATATATTTTTCTCGATGTGCATCACATCAAGATTATGCCGCAGATCCAAATCTTTCCAATACTCCAAGTCCCACAAAGTGGACCTGCGGGTAAACAATAATCTCTCTTCTGCCCTGCCACGCTTCCTTTTCCCGCTACCATTATCAGGATGGTTTCCTGGTGTAATACGCCTGACCTTCTCTAATTCCACTTGCAACTCATCGGTGGTGAGCCTCTTTGGCGCATCACGGTTTTCATGCTTTGCATTGAACACATGTCTTCGGTATTTTCTAGGATGCGGCTTGTCCTTGGCAAGGAAACGGCGGTGTCCAATGTAACAGATCTTGCTAAGTATTGCGTATGACAGCGGATTCCTGTCACAGCGAACACATGCATTGTAACCATGTGTCGTTCGCCCTGACATAGTGCTCAAAGCCGGATAATCATGGATGCACCAAATTATAACAGCACGCAGAAAGAAATCAGCTGATGGGCTGCTATATAGGTCTCGAGTGAGAACACCCCTCCATAGCTGTTGAAGTTCCTCCACAAGAGGCTCCATGAACAAATCAAAATCCTTTCCAGGACTTTTTGGACCTGGGATGAGCAAGGCCATCATGTAGTTTGATTCTTTGGTGCAGACATTTGGAGGCATGTTGTAAGGGATAACAAGCACTGGCCACATGCTATATGTGGCGCTCCGGTGGCCAAATGGGTTAAATCCATCTGAAGCTAAGCCAAGTCTAATGTTTCTCGGGTCAGCAGCAAACGTTTCGTGCTTCTGATTGAAGCTTTTCCACTCACTACCATGAGATGGATGGCTCATTACATTCTGATCTCTGAAATCCTGGTTCTTAGAATGCCACAGTACATCCTCTCTTGTTTCAGCATCATGAAACAACCTCTGCAATCTTGGTGTAATTGGAAAATGTCTCAGAACATTACGAGGAATCCTCTTCACAGCATCGCCATCTTTCCATCTTGATGATTTGCATTTCGGGCATTCACTTAAGTTGGCATAATCCTTTCGGAACAGAACACAATTATTCTTACAAACATGGATCATATAATATCCAATTCCAACTGCACGAAGGAAATTCTTCATTTTACTGTAGGTGTGTGGCAGCTCAGACGCATCTAGGAAAGCTTTGCGGAAAGCAGCCAACATCGCATCGAATGATTTGTTGGTCATCCGCTCAGATGTCTTAACCTGAAGAAAGGTGACCATAGCTGAGAATACTGACAGCTTATTTCCTGGGGTGACAGCCACGTTGCATTGTTCCAACATGCGGGCCCACCGTTTTTCTTCTGCGGGTGAAAGTTCACGGAATGCACGAGCATTTCATAGCATTGTTTCAATGTTGGTCAAACTCACTGGCTCCGCCACCACCACCTCCTCCTCCTCCTCTTCCACCTGAGCTCAGGCAGATCAAGATGGTGATCTGCTGCTTCCACGTAGTCAATAACATTGACGTTCACAGCTTCACCACGATGAACCCACCTAGTATATGTGACCGACATCCCATACAAGTGTAGATGATTTTGCACAGTTGACTGGGGTCTTGTAACTGAATTCATACAACTGCTACACGGGCAGAGCACATCTGATTTCGGACCACCGTACTCAGCTCTGATAAAGTTCATGAAGTTTTCAACCCCCTCGACATATGCAGCGGAGAATCTTTGAGCAGAAGTTATCCAAGTCCTGTCCATCTGTTAGACATACAAATTAGTTCTTCTACTAGATATTACAGGAAAAACATATAAGTTTTTTATGAAGTACAGAAGAAAATACCTAGGTCGATGTCTAAAGCTATGGCAAGATATTTGGACGAGCAGATCTAAGTAACGAAATATATGTAAAGCTAATTCAGCAAACAGATTTGAGTGCTAAATTATGGCAGGCTGTTTCAACAGTCAATGAGGCCGAGCACACAGCCATCGAACTATCGAAGGCCATCGCAGCAACAAAGATCGAGTATAAAACGGTGTAGAGCTATTTCACCTAACAGATTGGCTACTAGACCATGGCAATCTACGTCACAATAAATATATGGCAGGATATTTTAGCAACTAATCGGCCTTGGCATGCCATCTCAGCTAAGCAGATTGAGTGCAAAATAGGGCAAGGAAGCTTCTTAAGCAGAGCATATTGACTGTAAACTACTTCGGCAAACAGTGAGATTAACAGCGTCTATCAGCTAACATTCAACGCTACACCGGCATGCACGGGGCCTCAGTCTAGAATGCGCGTACCGTGGGAGAAGCTGACCGCCGTGCGTCTCCACACGAACGTCGCCAGCGGTGGCGGCGCTGACCGCCGTGCGCCTCCACAAGAACATCACCAGCGGTAGCGGCGCGGCTAGAGGACGGCAGTCTACGAGAGCGTACTGTGGGAGCGAGAGGATCGCCGTGCGTCCCCTCGACGAACCGCAGCGCCGACGTATCAGCGTGGCGGGAAGGGCGGCTTTGGCGGAGCGAATGGAGTGGAGGGGGACGGGGGGGAGGGGGGTTTGGGGAATATGATTGGCTAGTTGGCCGAAGGGCGGTTGAACCTAGGATTTGGGGGGAATTTTTGGGTGGGGGGAGGATTTTCACACGGTGGGCGGGGGGAGTTTGGCGCATGGTCGGTTTCTCCAAGTGCAGTCCCATGTGTCAGTGAAGAGGCAAGCTGAAGCGCGTTCCGTTTGCGTGAGCCGTGTGCAGGACCGAACGTGTGTGGGGTGCAATGCGACCGCGACAGGGGTGCTATGAGTGTACCGCCTTTTTCCTTTTAAACTAGGTGCTTCGCCCCCTCAAAAAAACTTGTTGCTTCGCACGATCCATCGATACTACTACTAGTAATCCGGTAATCCCGACTAAAACGGCGCGGCCGGGTCTTTTCCCGTGCGATATGCTGGGAGGTTGGCTTAGTTGGGTTTTTTAGGACGAGTAATGCTACACCTACGTAGTCCTAGTTACGTAACTAACATAATGTGAAACGTGTGAGCTGTTTATTGTAGATTGGGTGGAGGGAGGGGCCCACCACCATGAAAATCAGGGGAGGAGAGAGAGAGGCAATTTACGTTAACCTTTTCGTAGGTTCCCGTAGATGTAGAAAAATGTGAAATGCATGATTGTGCATTTGCAGATAAGGCCTTCCCTCGTTCATCCTTCTCTTCCACAAGATCTTGATCTTCCGTGCAACGCACGGGCATCTTGCTAGTACTCCTACACCGGCCGAGATTAATGCAAACACGGCAGATTTTCATTACGTTTCGAACTTTTATAGGATAGAAAAATAAAAGAAACCCGACCCTAAACCTATTCTACGGCGGCGACCGACGTCCTCCATCTGCGATCTCCATGTACGGGGGCGGGGTTCAAGACCCGTGAAGTGAAGGTGCGGTCTCCGGCGAGGAAAAGTAGAACACGGGAGATGGACCGGCCAGTTGGCACACCATGCCCTGCCGCCTCCCATGCCCTACTCATCCTCGGAGGAGTCCCCGACCTCGGCGGTGCCGGACGTTGGACGGCGGCAAGTAGGACGCGTGGCTGACGGTGCTCACGTCGTCGGCCGCCAGCGTGGCCACCGCTTGTGCGGCGACTTGAGCGAGGGCAGCGACCTCGAGCTCCATCCCCGAAGACAAGCTCTCCCACAGAGCGTTCACGCTTGCGTTCATGGCGGATGTGGTGCCAGGTAGGAGGACGATGCGCTATGGTGTGGAGGTTAGCTGGGCGTTGCCGCTTTAAGTAGCGCATTCCGGTGAGGCCAAGCGTCATGGTGCGTCATTAAGTCGCCGGAGTTGGTTCCTCGGGCACTGAGCCTCTTAATGACGGCATACGGACGGACGGCATGAATGCGGGCAGCTGGCGCCGGCTGGGAACGCACCGCGCGACGGCGCGAGGGACGAGGGTTTTTGGTGTGCCAGGGTAGTCAGTTGCGGTCGTGGCAACGTTGGATATGCCCTTTGCTCACATGCGATCGACGCATGTCATTGAAAAAGCAAGACGACCCGGCATGGTCTCAGGTCCTGAGGATGCAGTTGGCCGCGCTACACTACTCCGCGGACGCGTCTCGGCGCCCCGTGCATCCTCGATGAGCCGGGTGTTGGGGGGTGTTTGGATTGTGGCCAAAGTGCACCTTACCAAAATTTTGGTCATGACCCAAAGATTGGTCTTTGTTTGGATGGTTGCCATTTTTTTTGAGGTTTTGGTCATGACCCAAAAATGAATGGTTGCCATTTTTTTGGCATGCCAATGAACTCTAGCCAACTCTAGTTCATTTTTCTTGCCTATGTAGGCCAAATCATGGGCAACCAAAACCTCAACCAAAATTTTGGCTACCCAATGCTTCGATGGGGCAACCTTGGGCACAAACCAAACATACTAGTTGTTGGTCGTGCCACAGCACTAATGCCACCCTCGGCACACTGAAACCGACCGTGTCTAGCGACGATGAGCGTGTCGCTCACCGCGGTCGCCGTGTCCAGAGGCGGTGCTGGAGCTGCGCCACGTTGTTGGCCCCCACGACCCACATGAACGGTTGTCGGTGGCGAGGAGGTCGTGGGCCAGCTCCTCCATTGGACTAGTTTGTGCTATGTCGTCCCGACAGGTGTGCCCCACATGTCGGTTTCCCTGTTTTCCTGGACATATTCGAGCGTCAGTGCTCCGCGTTGCGCATTAGGCCTTTCACTATGTAGGCCAAGCGAGACAACTTATTGTTTATTTGAGCCGGTCAAGTATAATCATGTGGCGTTTGCTTATTTCTCATTCATCTCCAAGCCTCTTCTACATCGATCATGTCGCCCTCCGGTCGAGTCCATCCTCCCGCATGCCTCATTTGAACATTCTGCCGAGTATCATTCGCATGTGGGCCTAGACCATGCTTGTATTTCCAATGTTTATTTGTAAGTTGTCCGACATGCATACAAACAAACGGTTTGTTTGAAGTTTCACTTTGCCTCCACTACGTGTCGCTTCGCGTCTTAGTTTTGGCATCCCATTCGGTTCATGCATGCCCCGACACATGTTGACGAGATCGATTGATGTTCAGAGATCAATTGCGTGTCGTGCAAGGAGATAAAGGTTTGGTCTGTTTCTATGATAGAAATGACCCGCGCGGGGGGGGGGGGTGTGGATCAGAGGGAGTATATTGTACGTTCATAAGAGAAACGAACGTATTGTACCCCCCTAGTCCTGTTTCAATCGATCTTCAGACCCCGAGATGAAATCGAGAGAGAACGAGTGGGGGCATGTGTGATACCTAAGGCGGATTCAAAATTTTGAACCGGTGATCATAGCATCCGCAAATCATATATAAAGGGTATTCAATGTTCGTTTCGTTTTTGAACGTACAATATACTCCCTCCTATCCTTTCTAGTTTACATATAAGTTTTATGTGTAGTCAAAGTATCTCTACTTTGATAAAAAAAAGTATCAACATTCAACAACGCCCAATCAATATTGTTAGATTCGTACGTACTCCTAGATTTGTACTCGAGATGGTTTTCAATTTGTTTTCAACCACGTGAATGTGCTTGTTCTCGCGCATGCTCTTCCTAGTAGGATTTCGCCACGTATAGCCCCAATAGTAACTTTTTTTAAGCTCCCTGTCCAATAGTACTAGTGGAGTAATGACAACATGTGTACTAGAGTATGCAGTGCTCATAGTTGTACTCCCTCCTTCCATTTATATAGGGCCTATGTGGAGGAGAGAGATGTGAAAAAGTAAGGGGAGTGAGCTCTCATGCAAGAGCCTAGCTATATACGCATTCCTAGTTAAATACGTACAATAAATATGAAGAAAGAGATGGAGAGGAGATGGAAAAAAGTACTAATACAATAGCCAACCTTATAATTTTTTGCGGGAAATAGCCAACCTTATAGCCCACACTACTGTATGAGTGCATATAATAGATGATGGCTATAGATGACATGGCAGTTCCTTATAGCCATCGACTGGCTATATTATTAACCATGCTCTAATGCGTTTTTCAAAACCGCATTTGACTATTGACAAGATTAATAGTACATGAGATGTATAATGTGAAAATTATATCACTGGAAGCTCCTTTCACATACGTATCCCTGCCTTACCCTCCCTTTCGGTCACTTACTATCGGACCCCATGCTTGCTAGGCCCCGCATGTCAGTTACTCAATGGGTTCGGCCACGTCAGGGGATCCTGATCCGTAGTATACTCCCTCTGTTTTTATTTACTCCGCTTAAAATGACGCGGGCGGGGGAGGGGGAAGGACGTCGGTTTGCTCTCAACTGCGGTCCCACAAGCGAGCGAAAATGCAAGACGAAGCGTGTTCCATTCGGTGAGCAACGTGGAGGGTCCAGCTTGTCGGGCTGCAACGCGAAGGCGACAAGAGCGATGTACAGTCAAAACCGATTGACCGGTCGTCACCGGAACCACTATTCACACCAGAACCTTCGCTGCTCGGCCTACGCCAGCCACTGCCCTAAAACCACACCTAATCTCTAGCCCCTTCCCCCACCTTTCGATCCCCTAGCCCACATCAAACGTCCCCTAGTTCGCCGGAAAGCCATGGTGCGCCGCAAGATCATGTACTACAAGATGCTGACGCCGGAGCGCCGCGCAGAAATCGCGGCGGCGGTCGGCGCCAGAGACCTCCGTTCCCAAGCTCGCTTTGCGGCGGGCCAATCCCCGAGTTCTCTGGAGCCAAGCTACGAGGAGGAGGAAGCCGATCCAATGTTCATGGCGGAGGTCGCGGCGCAGAAGGCCCCCGATGGGTATGAGACGATGGACGTCGACTTCTTGCCGGCGTCCGAGTCCCCCATGGTGCAGGCGGACCAGCGGTTCAACCTGGCGATACTAAAGGAGGACCGGGAGGCAGAGGCTCAACTCGACGCGGAGCGCGCACATGTCGCTGCCATCGAGGCTCTCCTGCAGGCGGAACCGGATGTCGTGGATGTGAACCGGGCGGCGGAGGCTCAACTTGAGGCGGAGCACGCGGATGCCGCTGCCATGAGGCCCTCCTGCAGGCGGAACCGGACGTCCTGGACTTGAACCGGGCGGCAGAGGCTCAACTCGACGCGGAGCGCGCGGATACCGCTCTCATCGAGGCCCTCCTGCAGGCAGAACTGGACGTCCTGGACTTGAACCGGGCGGCGGAGGCTCGACTCGACGCGGAGCGCACGGATGCCGCTGCCATCGATGCCCTCCTGCAGGCAGAATCGAACGCCCTCGACTTGAACCGGACGGTGCTCTCGTCCGTCCAGAGCACCCGCACGCTCCGCGTGAACGAGTAGCTGGAGGCCGAGGACAACCACGGTGCGGAGACACACGTCGGCAGCTACGGCTGGTTCACGCCGGCAGCCAAAGACGACGAGGCCGTCTCGTTCCACGAGCAGTGATAGTTTTTCTTTATGTTGTTGTTTTTATGGATCTTTTGCTGTGTAAAAACATATATTGTTATGCAAGTCGCCTGACTTGGGTCAGTCTACCATTTCAGGAGGTTGGACGAATATCCTACGTCTCCTAACCCTTCTTCCTCACCTCTTCTTCTTCCCCAACAGACCACCGCACGGGCCGTACGGATACTCCCCAACATGCGGTTGGATAAACATACTCTATGAACGAAAATTATGTGTCAGCGGTAGGATGGCTGAGTTTGGTTTGTTCACATGCGACAGCACGTGTCAGTGAGGGTGCATTCCCTTGGTTGGGTTTGCGGCGTGCAGGAGCGACTGTGCATTTGAGAGGGTGCGGTGCGACCGCGGCGTGCAGGAGCGACCGTGTGAGGGTGCGGTGCGACCGCGACAGCCGTGCGCAAGTGAACCTCCTTTTCATTTTGAAAACTTTAGGCAAGCTTGGCAAAAATGTGTGGCAAAGTATGGCAATGCAAGGCGTAGACCCAAACAGGATAAGTACATAGTACTACGTACTAGGAGTACTAGTGTTAAAAAAGAAAGGCGGGGTTTTCCTTCGCGGGATTAATCGATACAAATCCTCATTTCACGTGTCAATTAATGCGTATTTTTTCTCCAAAGCCCAAAGAGCTAACCATCTCACTCCTCATCGCTTGATTAATGCAGCGCCATGCAAACCAACCTTCTCACTTCTGCATGCATGCAGGGGATATTAATATCCTTGGTTGATAGTACGAGGCAAACCCCATCAATTTTGCCTCGATTAGTGTTAGTGGCCTTTTGCAAATTGTAATTTTGATATACTGGCCTTGTGTACAAAAAAATGGAGGTAGTAACTATATTTGACTTCCTTCCCCATTGCGGTGACGTCGACGATATCTCGAACGTTGTGGTTTGGCGAAGTGCGTTCGACGGAGAACACCATTGAGGGAGACCACGGTAAGTTGTTCGCAAGTGCCGCCTGCAAGCCGAGACAACCGCCTTATTTGCATCCAGGAAGTCCGTTGAACCAAAGGACGCGTAAATGTACTAGTACTACTCGTACACAATAGCGTCGTCCGTCCAGCTTAGTGCGGTGAGATGGTTTCTCGAAGAAGACGATGGAGAAGCGGAGTCAGCGAAGAGTGAAATGATGGTTGCTTCGTCCGTGCTTTGTGATTTGATGCATCACTGCTTTGTGATTTGTGATAGAAGGGACAGGGGAGTAGACTCTGTCCTCTATATTGTACATGCGTCCAAGCACGGGAGAAGGAGGAGAGACGTTGCATTTTTCTATTCCTTCAATCAATCAATCAGGGAGCTTTGGTTCCATCCTTTTGGCTTTGGCAACACCGTCCACAATGGTTCCCACGATGCCAAAAGCTATTTTCACATTTGGCTACACATTGTGGATGCCCTTAACCGTACCACTTGGTTTTGCTCATGTGTGCTATCTATACAAATCTCAATTATATTGATCTAAAAAATTATAGAATCAAGATTAGTAAAAGGGAGGTGATTTTGCCACGTGGATGGCGGGGGAGGTTTCTTATTTTTAGAGGACGTTGTCCTGGCGGTTTACTAACATGCGGTCCCACGTGTCAGTGCTTTACCAAGCCGATCCGCTTCCCACATGAGGCAGAACAACGGCAGAAGCAACGCGTGGTTAACTTGAAGAAGATGAGGGAGAAGCGGATTCAGCAACGAGTGAAATGATGGTTGCTTCGTCCCTCCAACTTCTTTTTTTTAGCATTATTACTTCGTCCCTCCAACTTAACTGCGGGAAAGGTGCAGCTTTGTGATTTGACGCCTCATTGCTCATTACTACGCCGGCGCCATGACTGGGTGCTTCACCCCGGCTGCTCTGCACTATATTCCGGTATGGCACGTGGACCCGGTAGCTTGATGCCCCACATGTCGACGAAAGGGACTAGAAGATTTATGAAAGCGAGCGCTCCACTCTTACGACGGAGGAGTACATGAGACGACGGCCCAGTGAACTGTCACTTGTACTGTATATAGTACTATAGTTTTGCTGTTTCTCACGATCCATCGATACAAACCCGATTAAACAGGAAAGGGCGGGATTTTTCCCGCGCGGTATATGATACTGGCCATACATTTCAAAGGCAATTTTAATGTATGCAAACTGAATAATTAAGTAATAATATGATATCTAGTAAAACTAAAAACACATATGATGTATTGTGTTAGAGTGTAGTAGTAGTGCTGTATTGCATAGTTGTTAGATGTAACATGCGAGAACATGTAGAGATGTAGTTTTGGAGGGCCTACAGAGAGAAAAGCGTAATACGTTCACCGAACTTCAGAATAAGCTGATTACGGTCACTATATAAGTTTTGCGGTGATTATACGGTCACTTGCTCACGGTTCAGCATCGGATTGCACTCTGTTGACCGGCCAAATAGTCTGCGTGGCACCATGTTGACTAGTTAAATTGACCACGTTCCTTGTGGTTCCCACCTGTCAGTTCGCATAGGGAAAAGGTCAGATAAACACAAATTTACGCAGGCGCGACAAGACTCCACCCCGTGCATGGGAATCACCTGGTTGTGTATGTGTCTGTCAGGGCCTGATGTGTGCACATGCACGTGTAGGTTGAGCACTTGAGCGTGAGAGTGTGTGTTGGTCGTGTGGTGTACTGGTGTGTGCATGCATGCGTGCGTGTGTGCGTGTGAGTGTTGTGTGCGTGTGTGGCTGCATGTGTACGTGTGAGTGTTGCATGCGTGCGTGGGTGCATGTGTTCGTGTGAGTGTTGCGTGCATGCAGTTCGTGTGCATGCGTGCGTGTGTGTATAATCACCACACCAGCTCCTGTGTGTTAAAATAGACGGCTCAGCATACCAATACAAGGCCACCTTGTCTGCTGTGCCCACGGTCATGACTTCGAACCACCGTCCAATATTTTGTTGTTGTTTGTTTTCATTCTTACTAGCAAGATGCTCGTGCGTTGCACGTAACATCAAGATGCATTTGTATGACTAGTTTATCTTGTGAGAGAAAAGGATGAACGAGGGAAGGCCTTATTTGCAAATGTGGAGAGGTGTGTGGGTACATCTTAGGCAAAATTGTCATATTTTATTTCCTATCCGTCAGATATAAATCGGACGGCCTATATTGCAGGATGGCAGGCACACCATCATCACCAACTCTGTTTTTTATAAGAGTGTATTTATCCCTACTCTTATAAAAAAGCATAGTCAGTGATGATCGTGTGCCTGCCATCCTGCAATATAGGCCGTCCGATCTATATCTGACGGATAGGAAGGAAACTATGGCAATTTTGCAAAAAGATACCCACACCCCTCTCCACACTTGCAAATAAGGCCTTCCCTTGTTCATCCTTTTCTCCCACAAGATAAACTACTCATACAATGCATCTTGATGTTCCGTGCAACGGATGGGCATCTTGCTAGTATTTTATAAGAGTGTAGATGTAGAGTAGATACAAGCCGACAGGTTGGCCCGATGGTAGTGAGATAATGTGATGCAAAACTAGAGGTGCCATGTGGAGCGTTTAACTGGTCAACTAGTCGTGTCTTGAGCAAATACAGAGTTGTACGGTGAGCCCGTGATTGTATAATAACCACAAAACGTAAATGGCGACCGTAATGAGTGGATTCTGAAGTCCAATGTACGTATCGTGCTTTCGCTTCAAATACAATGATCGCCATTGTGTATATCGCGAGAGAAAGATGAAACATGCGTGAATGTGCTGGGGGCTTACTTTTAGAGGACCTGGAGATAGTTTGTGTGCGTACCTGAAAGGGGCGTAGAGGGGGGTATGCGATGGAGAGAGAGATGCTCTTCGTTTCTCTTTATTATGACTACCTTTATATATAGTATAAAAATATACAAATTCACAGTGCGGAATAAATATCATTGTGGGCACCATGCAATGCAAGCGTCCATACTCCATATAACTTTGTAATGTTGTATATATGTAGAAATTCTAAAATATTTTTTTGGCCACACTTTATTCAAAAGGAATGTTGTATGCGAAATAAATGTGAAGAGATGGCTTTTTAGATCAATGGGGTACGTGATGTAACATGTGTGAATGTGTAGTTGATGCATTTGGCAGGGCCTAGAGAGGTATGTGTGTGTATTACATATTCGAGAGAGGCATGGATCGAGGGGCCGACAGGGGGGCGTGGGAGAGATAGCACGAGAAATGAGAGTGGTCTAGAGAGAGAGACGAATATGACATCACGGCGAGAGATTCCCTTGAGTGTGTATATGCAAGGGGGAGTGGATAAGGCACTAGGAGAATATATTTTTTGTGTGTGGTGTCTGTATTGGTATGTGTGGGTGTGAGAAGATAACGAGACATGGGGGCAGAGGGTGTGTCACCGCGTGAGGTCCGGTGGGTCGAGGTGAGGCCCTTCGTTCGGTTCCGTCCCGCGCCACATTGGTCGGCCCGTGACGCATTTAGGGAGACCCATGGATGACTAGTCGTACAAGACAAAGATAGCATAATTGTGAAGGACTCTATGTCCACTGACAAAGCCGGCTAGGATTTGTAACCCTGGGTTCTCGGACTAAGGTAACCCCTTTATCTCTGATATTACTATTCATCCAACCTAACTTTAAGGGGCATCCTACAGAATGCTCTGCTAGAATCATACTCGTCGATTAGGAAGAGAGGTGTGAGACAATGCGTGAGAGACATGCCTAAAGATAATGTGCGTACAGGAGACACGTAGGCAGGTCTATGTATATAGAAAGGGTCGATGGGGATTGTGCGTGTGTATGCTTGCGAGAGGAAGAGTGCTTGTGATAAAGGTTAGTGAAAACAGTCGTAAATGGTTACGAGAGGGAGGGAGGGTTATATCGAGAGCATGTGTGCGATAAAGACACCTCGGGAGAGAGTGTGTGAGCATGTGTGAGAGACCACCGATGGAGAGTGAAACTACACGTACAAGACTGCTGTACACATTGATTAAAGATATAAATTGTATCCAAATATTAGGATGGGATCATGATATTTGCAATTCACGTAAGGAACGGTCATTGATCCATCAGACATCTAGATTCTATCGAATTTGAGCATGTCTATGTTATTATTCGACACAATTGATCCACATAGTTAGTATTTTGAACTCCAGACAATGCATCGCTTTAGCAATCGAATATAAACGTGAGTATAGTTCATGTTGTGTGTGTAAAGCACATTATACATACGAAAGTTACACAATGAACATTATAAATAGCTACCTATGAACTAGCATACATTTGAATTCAACTTAAGGTGGTTTCAAAAAATCGAATTCAACATGAAGTCCATTCAATTATTTGAATTTGATATCATGGCGTTTGTAAATCATACCTAAATTATGGGGGCACCAATATTTGCTCTGATTTTGTACATAATAGCATTCTAATTTAGCTCCTCCATTCCAAAATAATCGTAGTTATAGGATTTTCAAGTGTCAAAATTTCAAAAAGAAGCGGATAATTTAATGAGGTTTTCAAACATACAAGGTCAAATTTAACGTTGTCTATTTAGGTCAATCCTCAAAGTTCAAGAGTACTCTAAACGTGAATGCTTGTGTTTCAAAATTTCGAACCAAGCGCCAAAAGAGGCTCTACTCGCCCGAAACCATGTGAGACCAATGTTTGGTAGTACAAGGAAATTACTTTTCTAATAACTCCGACCTGTGAAACCTACCGGCCCGACATCCAAAGGTCTAAACCGGGGTAGGTTTGTAGCTTCATCTAGACGCCACGCAACCGCCTCCAAAAAACATTCATACACAATGGCCGCCTAAGCACACATGCGCGCGGCCTGGGATTACCATCCTACCCCCGACCCGCAGTAGGTCCGAAATTTAAGAGGGGGCAAAGTTTGTACTTTCCCCAAATTTCAAACAAGTGCGTCCCATCTTCTATTCAGAAAAGCCAAAAACAAGCACGTCCCAGACCGAAACATAGTTCTCCCCCTCCCCCCCCCCCCCCCCCCCGCCCACCCGTCCGATTCCCCATTCGTACTCCGTGGGCGCAAAAACTACCTCTCCACCAGCCGCGAAACCACGGCGTCCTCCGTCCGCCACCCCATTCCACCCATCAACCGCCGCCCTCCTCCATCACGCCAGAGCCGATATCCCGACGTCGTCGTCCACCGCAACCTCAACCGCAACGCCCTCCACGTCTAGTAGTTGAAGCCGAGGCCGAGCCGTCCGTACCCGAGCCAGTTCAACCACGCCGTCCTGCGCATCACCGCTGCCGCTCCAACTTCGCCACCCTCCACCGCACCGGAGCTATTCCTGCTACGCCGTCCTTCGCCGCCTCGGATCTGCTTCCCCTGCGCCGACATACGGCCATGGCAACATAGTCAACAATTTGGCCATGGGTTCGTCCAAGCATGCACCCTCCAGAACATCGGTTTCCCCGGTAAAAAGAGGAAGATCGGCGCGACATGTGGAGGGGACCACACCGGCAACCGAAAATGGTACTCCTCTTCCCTTATTCGTGCAAATCTTACCTGTCTGCTTGCACGGTATTCATACCACAGAAGACACTAGTTGACCGCTTCTTCTTGATACTAGATGTTCCTAGTAACTCGTGATGCACAAGATTTCTCCTCATATACTATTTCACCTTAGCTAGAGGTCCGTCGCCCCCCTGAATTTCAATTCCCGGTCAGTTGATTCCCAATTAACGGAAGCATTCCCCAGCGTAACAGGCGCTAGTCCTCCTATTACGCCGGGGAAGCAGCGCCTCGGTGTTTATCTTAGGGGCGTGTGGGGCCTAGAGCTACTGGCGCCTGATCAGGAGGTCGGCCGGGATTAAAGGGATGGCCTGGGGGCGCTGCCAAGCAACGCGGTGGTGTGAGGTCGAGGGGAGGGCGGGGCGGCGAAGGCAGGAGTCTAGGCCGGTGGTCGCTGGCGGTTCGAGAAAGATCGTCAACGGTGACTGGCGGGAGGTAGACGAAGGCCATCTGCCCATTCCTTATAGATCGGACGGTTCATTAAAAAAATCGACTGACCTATTTATTTTCAGTCGACTGTTATCTTAGATAAGACCACATGTGGTGGTGTGCTGGAGGAGTACCTGCATTTCCTGTGCTCATATATTACAAAATCATACGGAGTAGAATCTAATTTTGTTTGCCATGCAATGTTGTAGAGCTATCGTATGTCTCTTGTCATTTATTTTTCAGCCACCTGCTATCTGCTACTTTTACAGTGCACTAGTTCTGCACACACTTCACCCATACTCTCACTATTGTGTTTTTATGCAAGGGTATTTCAGACTCTGCTGCTATGAGAGAAGCAAAAAAGAAAAGAGAGAAGTCGCTCCAGTGTTGTACGCGGATAGGCCAGACATGTTTCAGCATTATAATAGGTGTAATGTCAGCAGATGGAGACGGTAAACGTAGCTCTGGAGTTGATGACCTCACTCGCAATGAACCACCATCCCGGGTGCTTGCTTTAACTTCGCGATGTCATATGTGGTTGCATGTTCCATATGGTGTCTAGCTTGTATTCGAAAGGCCGAAGTCGGTCTTTATTAAGATAAGGAAAGATATTTTTTACATGAACCACCATCCCGTGAGCACCAGAAGACAAATAGCTAGTCAGGGCACTGGCCGAGCCAGTGACAAGCCCAGCAAAGAGAGGCATCACCTGGAAGCCAACTAAAAAGCCGCGATGGTGGCAAAGCAGCCGGCCTCCCACCAGGCTCTCAGGTCCTAGATGATCATGCTCACCACTCTATCCGGATGTCTAGCTTGTATTGCTTCCAATTTGGTTAAATTGCATCTGCTTAGCTTACACATTATACCTTTGAATATGACATGCCTTTCTGTTTTTGGTACATACTAGTACATCTGTGTATTAACCATGTTCTTACATCAAACTAATGTTCTTGTGTATCCCTCATCAATCACTTATGATGAGGCAGTCAGGCAAGTGGATTACTCCTCATTTAAAGAATGCAGCGTCAGCCTCCCGACATGATTCTCAAGAAACAGCAAGTCTAGATGAAGATAGTGAACGTAGCTCTGTAGTTGATTACCGCATTTCCCCTACACTAGCATCGCAGGTGCTTGCTCTAACTTGGCAGCGTGATATGTGGTTGCATGTTGCATATGGTGTCTGGATTGTAATTCTTCCAATCTGGTTAAACTGCATGTGCTATTCTTCTTAGCTTATACATTATACCTATTAATGTGACATGCCTTCCTGTATTTAGTACATAGTACATTTGTCTATTAAGCATGTCCTCACATAAAACTATTGTTTTTTTGTATCCCGCATAAATCAATATGACGAGACACCTTCAGTATATGCAGTGTGATATTAGTTGCATCTTTGATATGATTTATAGCATGCGCTGCTTCTAATTTGTTGAAATGTCATTTATGATGGGACACTTTTAACTTGGCAGAGTCATATTGGTTGCATCTTTCACGTGGTGTCTACCTTGCATTGCTTCTTATTTGGTGAAATGGTTTCTGCTTAGTTTACACAAACAGTTGTGAATATGCCATGTCGTCCTGTTTTTCGTATTATTCCATCCTAGAATCATGTGTTTGCCTTACATCAAAGTAGTGATTGTCAGTATCATGCACGAATGAGTTCTGAAGAGTGAATTTTATTGCTTTTTCTTGTCGGTTTTACTTGACAATTCAAAATCAATAAAGCGGAAGGAAGTTAGCAAGGCAGCGGATGAAGGTGCTCCTTCCAAATGGAGGGCCTCTACAGATTCTACTCCTCCATCCCCCCAAGATGATTTCCAAGACAACACATGCATAGACACTCAACATAGCTGTGTTGGTGATGAGCACGTCTCCCCTAGTGCACCATCAAAGGTGCTCCCTCTAACTTGGCACTGTTATATATGGTTGCATGTTATGTATGATGTCTAGCTTGTATTGCTTCTAATTTTGTTGAATTGCATCTGCTTACTTTACACATTATACTTGTGACTAAGACACGTGTTCCTGTTTCTAGAACATACAATATCTGTCTATCACACCATGTTCTTACATCAAAGTACATATGTTCTGAAGAACTAAATTGTTATTCATTTTTCTTGTCGGCTTGACTTAACATGGCACAGAGAAAGAGGAAGCAAGACAGAACGACAGGGAAAGGGAAGCGCAACAATCCTGCAGATTCTGCTGGTACTGATGGTGCAATAGAAGGTCAAAGTCCAACAGAAAATTGTACCAATAGGTATCCCATGCTTCACGAGCTGCAGAACAAGCCAAACAGAAACAAATAGCTGCCACCAAACAAGCAGAGACAATCCTAGTTGTTGCAACACCTTCCACAGTACCACCAACTGCACGATTTACTCGTTCGTCAACTCAGCTAGCAGCACGTTCCCAAGCTCCCTTGCCACCTGACACTACTTCCGATGCACTCTTGACACAAGATGAGTTGGCAAGATCAGATGAACATTGTGAGCTTCAACAGTAAGAAGGTAGTTGCTGGAGTCAAGTTACAGTTGCATGCTTCTTTATATGTAGTCTCACAGTTTGATGTACACTAACACTTCCTATGTTTGTTGTTGGACTAGCACCTAGGCGCAAGAGGAAACAAACATCAGGGATAATGCTCGATAGGTTAACTAAATCTAGAGGAGGAAGAATGGAGATCCGTTTTGAGGCAGGTTTAAAAAGGCCACGTGATGCTACAGAGTCAGCCAAGTTAGTATCAGAGGTAGCGGTTGCTGTTAGGTGTCATGTACGTATCCTCCCAACATGGATTCAGTACAGGAATGACAAAGACAAAACCCAGTTCAACACCTTCCTCGACCATTTATCTGTAAGTATGGTTATGTATGGAAACTAGTAATATCGTCTTGCTCTATCCAATACTTTCTAGGTTGCTGATAATGAGACTCCCATAATTTTCAACAAATGAGGTTCAAGTTGGATAGCCAAGATGATGCAACCAGACAAGCTTGCACCCATGTTTTCAAGTCTGCTCTACGACAGTATCGGTATAACTTGAGGAAAACTCACTTTGAAGGCAAGGCTAACAGTGAACTTTCCCAAACATCTCCAGTGGAAAATATATCGGATGAAGACTGGAGGGGCCTTGTTAAACACTGGTCTGATCCGAAGTATCATGTACATTATATATATGTGATCAGATCACATGTTGAAGTCCTATTTACGCATGTGCCACACAAATGTGTCTTCTTGTAGGTGAACTGTTCAAAGAACAATGCCAACCGTACGAAAGTGAAATTCCAACAGACGACAGGATCTCGTAGCTATATTGCACACTACGAGGCTCTTGTAATTAGCTGCTATTTCACTCTTTTCGCTGTACCATATTATCAGATCTATATTGACTTGTTCCAAATGCAGAGGAAAGCCCGCAAGGACCAAAAAGTACCTGAACCAAATGCTGTGGAAATCTTCAAGGATTGTCACACCAGCAAGAAGAAGGGCATGACTACACCAGTCAAAGCCGCTGTTGTAAGTCCTTAATCCTCATGCCTTTTAACTACTACTTACTCTGACTTGTGCCTTGAACTGCATGGTTTGCAGCCAATGTCTATTACTCTTTTCAATTTTATACACAATTGTCTTAGCATATCATTGCACCTTACAAGGTTTAAAAGAGAGGAGTGATGTTCCTTTGATCTTGACCTGTAATTTAGTTCCGTGCTGGACTTGCCCACACAACGTTACAATTGCCTGTTTGTCTGTTCTCAGTTGTTTTGTGATATGAATGATGTCATACTATGCTTACCGTATTATAAACTTCGTCTCTTTATCCTTAGCCCTCAATACAATGTGAAGAAATAGACAATACATTAGCGATGGTACATGGTCATATGTTTGCAACCTGGTTTTATTATGTACTTTGCAATAAAATAAAACTATTATTTTACATGGGTTCACCAGAATAAGTTATGTATATAGACCAAAGCTATTTTGTTTGGTTTTGCTGCCTCCTTAATATCTTCTGTTCTGGTACTACTAATGTAAAACCACAACTTTTCAGCGAGCTATGGAAAAAATGGTGGAACCGCCACCTTCTGAAGGTGGCGAGGCAACTATAACCGCAATGTCAGCTCTTGCTGCAGTGGGTCAGTACATGTCCACTAACAGTGCCAAAAGCACGTTCCTGCGTAATACTGGGTTGGTTGTTAAGGCAATCTCGTCCAAACTGCCTCATGATCAAGATATGCAAGCTCAAAACAATGTTGTATCTGCGCTCCAGACACAAGTCCATTCCCTAACAGAGACCCTTTGTGAAACAAGGAGAGACATTGTTCGATGTTGTCAAGATATGCATGGTTTTGAAACCAGACTATCAGACATTTGCTATGTTGTTCAGGAGTCTAGGAGAACTGAAGGCGAAGGTTATGGTGCTCCATCGGACAATACAGCATGAAAACGTAACAGTCAGGTCAAATGAACTGAGCTTCTGAACTTCTGGTGGTGCATCTATCTGCTAGACGGTTAACTTTTATGCCAACCTTCCTTTTGTTTCATAGTTGTAATTTGTTTTGGTGCGATACAAAATTTGTACTTAACGTGCAGCCACCGGCTGAAAAAAACAGCAAGCCATTTTTGTATAGTGTAGGGTGTTCCCTATATTTGCACTGTGGCGAACTTTGATGCCCACCGGCTGTAGTTAACATGGGCCTCCTACGGGCCGTAGAAACAATGGGCCTTCTAAGGGCCGTAGAAACAATGGGCCTTCTACGTGGCGTAGAAACAATGGGCCTAATACGGGCCGTAGACACAATGGGCCTTCTATGGGCCGTATCATCAATGGGCCTTCTACGGGCTTATGATCGGTTGGCCAAACATGGGCCAATAACATCCCACATTATGGTCGTAAATGGGCTAGAGTTGAAATCGTCCGTTCATGGGCCGACCATAACGGGTCGTCGTTAATCGGTCGTATTTTGACGACGCTATGAAAACGGCCCAACGTATTAACGGGCCACAAACGGGCCGACTGTAACCACGGGCTGAATTTGGCCCACAAGCAGAAAATGACAGTAACGGGCCGTAAGTAAACGAATGTGGAAATGAGCCCAAGAATAAAATGGGCCCCGAGAAGGCCGAAAGATAACATGGGCTGGAAACGGCCCAACGGAATAATGGGCCGTTAATGGATATAAAGTGATACACTGTTCATTACGGGCCAGTTTCACCACGGGCCATTAATGGGTATAAAGTGATACATTGTTCATTACGGGCCAGTTTTACCACGGGTCGTTAATGGGCCGAGAGTAATAAGGGCCTCATATGGGCCGAAAGACGTCATGGGCCGGAAGTTAAAACGGGCTGGAATTATATTGGACGGCCCAGATGACGCTACTGGGCCTAATTCGGTTAGGCCGTAAATGGGCCCTGGGTTAGCGGGCTATAAATGGGCTATATGCAAACAGGTCGTTAACAGGCTTGCCGTGGGCCGGCCCGCCACCTTTTGACCAAGTCAAACGGGCCGGCCTTTTCACAGGAATGGGCCTCTATTGGGCCGTGCCATGTGTCGACGTATCATAGGCGCTTTGTGTCCAATGAGTGGATGACATCTGTCCCAACGGTGAGCCGACACGTGTTTCCTCCAGCCAATGATGATTTTACACGTGGAAAATCCCCATTGGTCGGGGCTGTTAACGGGTTATCGGATCCAAAACCGGACCCGATAGCTTAACAACGTTCTGTTACAGTGGACGCCACGTGTCGGTCACCCTTGACGAAAGCACTTCTGTGACGCGCGATTTATCGTCATGGAAGTGGACACTTCCGTGATGATAATTTTGGTAATGTCATGGAACACTTCTACGACAGCACAGGTATGACTATCTTGATTCTGTCATAAATTTGTCATGGATGTACATGCATGACAAAAAAATCGACCTACTGTGACAAACACGTATCATCACGGAAGTGTCTTTTTTTTGTAGTGCAAGGATAAGAAGACCCACCTTTTGGTGGCGGTTGATAAGTTCACTAAGTGGGTGGAGGCAGAGCCAGTCAGTAAGTGTGATGCAGCCACGGCGGTTCAATTCATCAAGAAGGTGATCTTTCGGTTTGGTTTTCCACACAGTATCATAACTGATAATGGCACTAATCTGTCTAAGGGTGCTATGAAAGAATTCTGTCAACGTGAGCACATCCGGCTTGACGTGTCATCAGTAGCTCATCCTCAATCTAATGGTCAAGCGGAGAGAGCCAATCAAGAGATCCTGAGAGGCATCAAACCCCGGCTTATGGTTCCTCTACAACGGACGCCGGGTTGTTGGGTGGAGGAGTTACCTTCTGTGTTATGGAGCATCAATACCACGCCCAACAGATCTACGGGTTACACACCTTTTCTCATGGTTTACGGAGCAGAGGCGGTTCTCCCTAGTGACATCCGTCATGACTCACCTCGCGTGGCGGTTTATGTTGAAGCTGACAATGAGAAGGCACGACAGGAAGCACTTGACCTGTTAGATGAGGAGCGTGACATTGCAGCAGCTCATTCGGCGATTTACCAGCAAGATCTGCGTCGTTATCACAGCCGCCGGGTTAGAACCAGAACTTTTCAAGAAGGTGATCTGGTGCTCTGACTCATCCAGGATCAGACTGACATGCACAAGTTGTCCCCGCCTTGGGAAGGACCCTTTGTGGTCAGCAAGAATCTGAACAACGGGTCATACTACCTCATCGATGTTCGAGAGCACAAAGGTTCATGTAAATCGGAGGAGGAGACCCATCGGCCATGGAATATCGCTCATCTTCAGCCTTACTACACCTGAGCCATAGGCTCCTATTATGTATATATTCTTGACAATGTATATATTATGATCATTATAATAAACCGGCATCCTTGCTAAAGCGGGGCCTCTGTTGTTCTTCTTTAAAGGTTTTTTGGTTACATGGGGGCTTCTGTTTATAAAGTGGAGTTCTGATTGTCCATTAATCCGGCTTATAATGCCACAAAACAAAAACTTGGGGGCTTCATACCCAAAATCATAAGGCGCCAAAGAGAGTTTGTTGCAAAGTACAACTCAAACATAGGCGCCCACTGAGCACAGCTCAAAATATTGCTCGGGGGCTTTTTGCTTCTACAAGAACAAAGAGTCTATAACCTTGTAATAGGCTATAAAAGTCAGGCTTGGAAGCTAGGTGTATTCACCTAAAACCCCGGGTTATCCTGCCTTTTTAAGTAAGCCACTCCGCCTAGGTAATCCTGGTACGACCCGTCGAACGTTTGACAAGTCAATCTTATAAAGACCCTGAACTTGTCATAGTTAAAATGACGATTGGTTAATGTGAGGTCCATCTTATAAGGCTTTGTAAAATGGTTTAACTCAGTGGCCTGGCAGCCCATGAAAAGCCTCGCCTTTTTGCATATTTTCTTCTGATTTTTTCTTTTTTGAGATTTATTTTGCTGAGGTTTATACTAATCCGGTGTTTATTGGCCCGGTCTGGCTGTTGACTATAAGTCGGCCGAACAAACTAAAAAGATTGCTGGTGTCTATTGGCCCGGCTTGGCTTTCGATTATAAATCGTCAGCAATAATCCGGTGTTTATTAATCCGGTTTGGCTTCGACTACAAGTCGCCAGTATGATATACAGATAATCTGGTGTTTATTACAACCCGGTACGGCTTTACTATAAACCGGCAAAACATGGGAGGAGTTATCAGTACTCAAGATTTGGGTTATCACCCTTACTACAAAAGTTGGTAAACCAACGATGTGATTCAATGTCACAGGTATGACATATTTCATATTTGATTATTCTTAAGCACAGCCTTGGTTATAAACTGGGTTATCTGATGGGTATTATGACCCGTCCGGCGGTAAACCGCCAGGACACTTTAAACTTGTTGTATGCAGAAACAGGTTCAATAAAGCTGCTAAGGATCATCAGCAGACATAGCATAATTATGATGGATTAACAGTATTATGCAAAGTGAATATGCACGATGGCATAGCAGACCAAGTGTTTCAACTAGCCTATTACAAGGCGCTTTGATGCCCAAAAGGAAATTGTTTATCACAAGTATTGTAGTATGCAGAAGCTAAACCGGCCTCCGGATCATGAATCTTCGCCAGGCTGACTTGAAGGTTGTGGATCATCCTGCACCGGTTCATCCTCCTCCTCTCCACCTAGCGGCTGGAAGTCAATGGTTGTCCAGTAAATCCTAGTTAAGGCTTGGAAGACAGCTTCATCACTTATAAGGGTGGACGGTTCAACATCAGGGGCATAAGTATGCTTACTGATTGGCGGGATAAGATTCGGCACATCATAAGTTGGCGCATTAACCCGTCTGTTGTTGGCATCGTAAATCCTGGTGATGAGAAAGATCAGTCTCTTCAGCCAATTTGCTAGCCAGAGGACGCATTTCTCTTGTCAAAGCTTGAAGGTCATCATTGTCAAAATCTGATCCGTCCTCCTTTATGCTCGGGTAGCCATTTCCTACGCCGGCCGAGTACAGATCTGGCACCCATGCTTTAGCCCGGGTTAGCGCAGTCAGAGCACATGCCCTTGCAGCTGATCTTTTTAACTCCTCAAACCGGGCGGGCAGCATTGACAGCTTCTCTAATGTCTCCTTGATCAAGGTTGGGGGCGGTTTGTTATGAGAAGCAGTGCAGATAATCCGTTGTGCGCCGGTATATAACTGCTCTATAAGAGTATAGGCAGCCTTCAATTTCTTTTGCATATCCGATCCAAGATGGGTAATGCGAGATCCTGTATCATTCCGCACGTTGATAAACCGACAGTTTATGGGATAATACATGCTAAAAGCTTATAGTAAGGATACTTACCAAACACAGCAGTGGTCATGGCATTTATTTGCGGCTTTAAACCGGTCAGCTCTACTACCACCGGGTTAAGAGATGCTTCTGCATCATCAGCCCTCTTTTGTAGTGTGGCTTTGTCTATGTCCCAATCCGCCCGCTTCTTCTTGAAGTTCTCTTTCAGTTTCTCCATGGCTGCTAAGGCACTGGTCAGCTCCTCTTTGGCTTTGGAGGTTTCTGCCTGTTGGGACTTGATATTTTCTTGAAGATCAGCGGTTTGGGATTCCTTTTTGCTCAGTTCAGCCTGTAAGAGATATACATGTTATAAGTTGACAACATATATTTGAAGTACCAAGCACATAACAAGTTATACACTTGGCACTTGGGGGCTAATGTCTGTTGCTTCTTATCAAAATTTTCTTGTAAGTCCCAAGATCAATTCAAGTATTATTCTTGGCACTTGGGGGCTAATGTAAATTTGCTCAATAATACAGTCCCGGTTCATCTTGAAGAGGTAAACTGGCCCTTGGGGGCTACACAGGCAAAAATGGAAAGATCAATATTCTAAAAAGTCCTAGTTCATCTTCCAAAGATAAACCGGCCCTTGGGGGCTATGCAGGCAAAAGTTAAAGTATTATAAAGTCCCGGTTTACATTGGTATCATAAACCGGGGCGACGGCTTATTGGAAACGCAGAAGGCGGTTTATTGGAAACGCAGAAGGGACTAAGCCCTGTTTTGCTGCAAACAGCCACCGGTTCATCCAGTATCTTTTTAACGGCTTCTGTAATTTCAGCCTCGGTTAGCTGAATGTCGATATGCCGTTGAGGATCTTTTAAGCCCCCTATATATTCGCATATTAAACCGGGGTGACGGCTTAAAGGCAGAATGCTCCAGGATATCCAGCAGCGAACAAAGTCAACACCTATTAAACCGTTTGCAACAAAGGCTCTGAGCTTTGAGAGTTGTGGTGCGTAGTTGGCCCGTTCCTTTGCAGTCAGCCTTTGAGGGAATGGATGTGTATTGGTAAGCCGGTGAGCACGATAACCCGGTAGAGGATTCTCTTCAGCGGGAGACGTATCTCGGCAATAGAACCAAGTCTGGTTCCAATCTTTTGGGTGAGTATGATGTTTGGCGTGAGGGAAATTGACATCTTTCCTTTTCTGAATTGAAACCCCGCCAAGTTCAGTATTGGGGCCATCCGTAAATTCAGTACGGCGGTTCAAATAGAAGAAGTCTCTGAACAGTACAACAGTGGGTTCTTCCTGCGGATAAGCCTCGCAGAACACTTGAAAGTTACAAATATTGGACACAGAGTTGGGCCCAATATCTTGAGGGTGGAGTTGGAAGCTAGCAAGCACATCACAGAATTTTTTTGATCCGGGAGGACTGAACCCTCGACCCAGGTGATCAACGAATACAATCACTTCTCCATCCTTGGGTTCAAGAGGATTTTCTAGACCGGGGGCCCTCCAGTGTATGACGTCCTTTTTTGCTAAGGCACCGGTTGCAACGCACCCATTCAGTTTTTCTTCAGTAACTCGGGAAGGAACCCAATTGCAGGCATAAAAAGACTTAGCCATTTATCCACAACCTGAGGGAAGGTTTGAGCCAGTTTAAGATTTATAAATGACAAGGCATAAACCGTCAGAAGCGAAAAAGTAGGTGTTGAAATGCATATAACTGTTAAACCGGAGGTTGGTGTCATCATAGTTATTAAGACGGGAAATTGGCGGTTTAAGAGGGGACTAATGGTACCTGGCGGATTATCATTCTATAAAATTAAAGTGCCTATGCTAGTATGGAAAGTACAGATATGAAGCGATGGAAAACAGGTTTCACAGATTGATATGATAATTTTAGATCTGCAGCATGTCAGCAAATCAAAATATATTCAGACCTAAAATACAGGTGCTTAAGCAGTTCATCAGATCCAGATGAGATTTTTTATACAAAGAGGATGCACTAATGATAGAAAAGGGGAACTATAACTATGACTGCATAGGAAAATGTCAGATTTGAACTCGTCATTTACGCTACGGAGAAGAACAGGGAAGAACAGCACTGAGCTTCGATGAACTCGCAGGAACCCAAATGACAGATCTATGGGAGGAGCAAAGAAAGACTCACCTGGCTGTTGAACGCGGAGGCATGCAGACGAGAATCTGATCGAACCAGGTTGATGCAGCGGCCGCTGTTGGGGCAGAGGTGAAGGTCGATGGCGGCAGAGCTCGAGCGCTAGGTCGACGCAAGGAAGGAGACGAAGTGAAGAGGCACGGAGGGTAAAATAAAGGGGGACCCCCGGCCCTATTTATAAGGCGAAGGGATAAGCGACAGGCGCGAGAATCGAGGAGCCCAAAAAATGGATATGTGACAGAGCTGTCGCCTCAATTCTTGAAGGCTCATTAATAAAGGTGAGGTATATACGGTTTTTTAATAAACAGGTGACGTCATGACGGTTTACTATTATCTTGGAAGATGACGTCATGGCGGATTACAAGGTTTACGCAAAGGAGCTGAAGAAAGAATTTTCCTAAGTGTTGAAGATTGACATGAACAGGTTCAAATCAATCTGGGGCCTAATGTTGGGGATATGACTACTGAGTATAAACCGCCCAAGAGGGGCCGGGTTATACCCGTAATGAGTTATCCTTATTGAAGCCCATGAAGACAAGGAGTATGGCACTTTACTGTATAGATCTAAAGGCCCAGGGCCCAAAGGCGGATTAGGGCCCGTAGACATAAACCGACATATGATGTGTAACTTGTGTTGTAAGGTAGGAAAGGGTAGAAACCGAGCCGGACACGTGTATGAGCCGGCCGGGATTCTATAAACCGCCGGGCGTCAACCTATGTATATAAAGGGACGACCCGGCGGCGGTTCAAGGACAACAAACAACAACTCGAGAGCCAGGTCAAGCGGATTCGCTCCCTGGTCATCGAAACCCTAGCAATTCCACATCAACTGGATTAGGCCTTTACCTTCACCGCAAGGGGCCGAACCAGTATAAACTCCTTCCGTCCTTTGTCCCGCTTTAACCCCTTTAAGCTAACCCGTCGCGATGGCTCCACGACTAAGTCCTCATGCCAGGACATCTGCCGTGACAAACCCACGACAGATTCCGTTTGATATTCCTTTTCTGCGAAACACTGAAATAGGCAAAAAAACAACAATTTGCACTGGGCTTTCGGTTAATAGGTTAGTCCCAAAAATAATATAAAAGAGCATATTAAAGCCCATTAAACATCCAAAACAGATAATATAATAGCATGGAACAATCAAAAATTATAGATACGATGGAGACGTTCAGCCACCCACCAGCCACCTATGTGTGAAGCACGTCGGTAGAACCAGTCTCGCGTAAGTGTACGCGTAATGTCGGTCTGAGCCGCTTCATCCAACAATACCGCCGAATCAAAGTATGACATGCTGGTAAGCAGTATGACTATTATTGCCCACAACTCTTTGTGTTCTACTCGTGCATATAACATCTACGCATAGACCTGGCTCGGATGCCACTGTTGGGGAACGTAGTATTTCAAAAAAAATGCCTACGATCACGCAAGATCTATCTAGGAGAAGCATAGCAACGAGCGGGGAGAGTGTGTCCACGTACCCTCGTAGACCGAAAGCCAAAGCGTTTAGTAACGTGGTTGGTGTAGTCGAACGTCTTCGCGATCCAACCGATCCAAGTATCGAACGCACGACACCTCCGCGATCTGCACACGTTCGTCTCGGTGATGTCCCTCGTACTCTTGATCCAGCTGAGGTCGAGGGAGAGTTTCGTCAGCACGACGGCGTGGTGACGGTGATGATGAAGTTACCGACGTAGGGCTTCGCCTAAGCACTGCAACGATATGACCGAGGTGGAAATCTGTGGATGGGGGCACCGCACACGGCTAAGACAACTGTCAACTTGTGTGTCTATGGGGTGCCCCCTCCCCCGTATATAAAGGAGGGGAGGAGGGGGCCGGCCGGCCCTCATGGTGCGCCCCAAGGGGGGATTCCTGCTCCTACTAGGAGTAGGTTTCCCCCCTTTCCTAGTCCTAATAGGAGGGGGAAGGAAGGGGAAGAGGAGAGGAAGGAAAGGGGGGCCGGCCCCCTTCCCAATTCGGATTGGGCTTGGGGGGGCCCACCTCTTGGCCGCCTCCTCTCTCACCCACTAAAGCCCATGTAGGCCCATTTAACCCCCGGGGGGTTCCGGTAAACCCCCGGTACTCCGGTATATGCCCGAACTCATTCGGAACCTTTCCGGTGTCCAACATAACCTTCCAATATATTAATCTTCATGTCTCGACCATTTAGAGACTCCTCGTCACGTCCGTGATCACATCCGGGACTCCGAACTACCTTCGGTACATCAAAACACATAAACTCATAATACCAATCATCATCGAACGTTAAGCGTGCGGACCCTACGGTTTCGAGAACTATGTAGACATGACCGAGACTCAGTTCCGGTCCATAACCAATAGCGGAACCTGGATGCTCATATTGGTTCCTACATATTCTACGAAGATCTTTATCGTTCAAACCGCATAACAACATACGCTGTTCCCTTTGTCATCGGTATGTTACTTGCCCGAGATTCGATCGTCGGTATCATCATACCTAGTTCAGTCTCGTTACCGGCGAGTCTCTTTACTCGTTCCATAATGCATCATCCCGCAACTAACTCATTAGTCACATTGCTTGCAAGGCTTATAGTGATGTGCATTACCAAGAGGGCCCAGAGATACCTCTCCGACAATCGGAGTGACAAATCCTAATCTTGATCTATGCCAACTCAACAAACACCATCGGAGACACCTGTAGAGCATCTTTATGATCACCCAGTTATGTTGTGACGTTTGATAGCACACTAAGTGTTCCTCCGGTATTCGGGAGTTGCATAATCTCATAGTCATAGGAACATGTATAAGTCATGAAGAAAGCAATAGCAATAAACTAAATGATCATTATGCTAAGCTAATGGATGGGTCTTGTCCATCACATCATTCTCTAATGATGTGATCCCGTTCATCAGATGACAACACATGTCTATGGCTAGGAAACTTAACCATCTTTGATTAACGAGCTAGTCAAGTAGAGGCATACTAGGGACACTCTGTTTGTCTATGTATTCACACATGTACTAAGTTTCCAGTTAATACAATTCTAGCATGAATAATAAACATTTTTCATGATATAAGGAAATATAAATAACAACTTTATTATTGCCTCTAGGGCATATTTCCTTCACCCTCCGCCGGCGGCCTTGGTCGTCAGTGGCGAGGGGGGTCACCGGATCCGCGTGTGTGGATCTTTTTACTCCCTCGTAGTCTAGGTTTTTAGGATGTTCATTGTCTTGACTTCGGTGGTGATGATGATGGTGCTGAATAAAGATTCTTCAGATCCTTCCCTGATGAGGCCATCGGTCCTATGGTTGGGGATGGATTTGGAAACCAGTCTGTTCAAGTAAGGATGGCGTGGCAGCAGCGACATCCTCATGTGTCCTCGGGCTCCGTCGTTGCGACGGTGTTTGCTCTAGCATCGGCACAGAGCTTGGGAGGTATCCCAGGAGCGAATGCAGATTGTGGTATGCATCGACGACATCTGGAAGACGGAACATGTGTTGGGTTCGTGGATGGCAGGTATGGTTTCCTCCTTTAGCGTCTCAGGCATGGTGGGGTGCTAGATCTGGAGTTCAATGACGTCTCTGGGGTGTTGCCCTGGATTGGTTTGTTTAACTGCAAAGGCTTCACTTTTGGTGAGCCACATTGGAGGTCCGCAAAGCTGCATATCACAGATGGAGCCGCGTCGAGCTTAGGTGAGGAGGTGATCCGTCATTCTTTTCTTCGGTGGCTGTTGTGTTGGTGCCCGAGACAGGTGACGAGCGTTGGTGTCAAGCTTAGAGGTGTTATGTTATCTTTTCAGTTTTGTCGTGTCGGTCCTTACATGACTTGTACTTTGATCTTTATGATATGAATGAGACACGTATTACCATGCAAAAAAACCCGGAGACGTACCTCCCCCAAAAGGAGGGAATTTGGATAACACATCCTCGTCTCTATCGTCTCCATTTGCAGTTACTTCTTACCTTTACTTTGTGCAAGCTTATATTGTGTTTGTATCTTGTGCTTGCTTGTGAGCTTGTTGTTGTGCTTGTCATATAGGTTGTCCACCTAGTTGCATATCTAGACAACCTATTTTGTTGTTAACCCTAATTTGTTTAAAAGAGCTAAAAATTGGTAGCTGCCTATTCGCCCCTCTAGTCAACCATATCGATCCTTTCAGCCGTCGTGTTGGATGTTGTTGTTCCCTGAATCAACATCAATCACCTAGGTAATTGTCAACAAAACTGAAAGCGGACAAAGAAGATTGAAGCTCCTACTCATGTGTGTCCTTTCGACGTGCCCACTAGATTGACCAAAGGGTCATCTGCAGCCTTACAAACCTATCTTCTCTTGTCGTTCCATTAGCTCAATCAACCATAGTTTGGCATCAGTGTTTCTGCATGCAATTAGATGTTCCACTAGCTGATTGTCCATTAGAGGACCAAACACATTTCGCATATTGCAATCCACCAAAGCATGATGCCACAAGTCTTCGGCTCCATTGCGTATAGGGCATATAATCGAGTTCGCCATGTTTTGGTGGTATCGAACATACTCTGTTGGATAGAATTCCTGGCTAGACGCCATGCAAAGTGGATAGGTCTTTTTTAGGGGTTGCAAATTGGATAGGTGTTCAGGTAACACGACCGCTTGGGGAAACCCCATTTCCTATTTGGCGCCCTCAGCGTTGGTTACAAGCTATTCTACAAACCGACGCACACTCCCCCAGGGATTGGGCTTGGCCCATTTATGTTTTTTTCCCGTTTCTTCACACTTAAATAAATTAGGCGTGCGCGGGATTCGACCTTCGGACCTCATGCTTGAGTACTAACCGCGATAATCAATTGGGACACCTCACATTTCACGGGCACCTACTGTTTTTCTTGTTGTTTGTTGTGTGTCAACTTGTAACCCTGAAAAGATCATTCTTTTTCTTTCGGTTTTCTTTGGCCAGTTTTCTTAGGTTTTTTCTTATTTTTTATTTTTCCTTTCTCTTTTTTCAAAAAGTGTAACTTTTTTCAAATTCTAAACTTTCTTCAAATTCATGAACTTTTTCTTAAAAACCTGCAACATTTTCGACCATGAACTTTATTTTTCAAAATAGATTAACTTTTCAAATTCCTGAAATTTTTCTTCAAAATTGATGATTTGTTTTTCAAAATTGATGAACCTCTTTCAAAATTTATGGTTTTTTTCAGAATTGATGAAGCTTCCAAAATTATGATTTTTTTAAGTTTGTGAACTCTTTTCAAAATTGATGAATATTTTTTTTGAAAATCGATGAATTTTTTCATATTTGTGAAGTTTTTCTTCAAAATGATGAACTTTTTTTCAAAATTGATGAAATTTATTTAATTTTGTGATTTATTTCCATTTTTATGAACTTCTTAAAATTCAAAATATTTTTATTAATTCACGAAATTTTCACAAATGGTTGAACTTTTTTTTATAAAATCCGTAAACCTTTTTTTATGTCACAGCTTTTTCAAAAATTATTAAAAAAAGGGTCGGTTATTTTCTACGAGACCAACGACAGGAAAAACAAAAGACAAATAGCTTGCAAAGAGCTAGTGAGCCGCCCTTGTTCGCAGCTTAAAAACAATTAGCTTGCGAAGAGCTACGTGTCCGGTTCTAGAGCGAGTGGGGGGCAGGCAGTGAACTCGCGTTGCTGGGTCGCGACCCACTTGGGCGTGCGTCAGTGCAATCTCTCCTTTCCGGCATTGAAAGCGCCGAGGGAGCTCCTATATGGCGATCGGGAGCCCCTAGCTGACGCTCGTGGGCGTAAAAAACACGAGCTTCCGCGCAGAGCGCGATCTGAACGGGCCGGCCCATTCCCTGACGTCACAGCGAGGAAGTACAAAAAATCCCAAAAAACTACGCCATATGAAGGATTCAAACTCACAACCATACGATAGATTGTTAGGAATCCTCACCACTTCAGCTACTGCGTCACAATGATTAGTATTCTGCGTGAAAGTAAAAGAACTAAATGTAGTGACAGATCGAGAAAAAATTCCAACCATTGAACATTTTTTATTATACATTGAACATTTTCGTAATATACAATGAACATTTTTTAAATACACATTGAACCTTCTTGTGATATACACTGAACAATTTGAAAATACACATTGAACCTTTTTGTGATATACGCTGAACAATTTGAAACTACACATTGAACGTTTCTGTGATATACACAGAACAATTTGAAAATACGCATTGAACATTTTGTAATATATGTTGAACATTTTTTAAATACGCAATGAACATTTTCTTATTGTACAGTGAATCGTTTGTTAAATATACGATGAACATTTTTGTAATACAAGATGAACTCTTATATAATACACAAAAAAATAAAATGTAAAAATAAACAGAAGAAACACATTTTTTTAATCATATTTAAGTATTAATGCAAAAAAACAAGATAACTTTTTTTCTTAAAGTATTAATGGAGGAAAAAGGAAAAGAAAAAAGAAAAGAAAGAGAAAGATAAAACCTGAACGAAAAAGAGAGAAAAGAACATGAAAGAACCAGAAAGAAAAAACAAAACAAAAATGCAAAAGAAGAAACCACAACAAAACCACTGAAAACCAGACAAAACATTGAGAAAATCGAAAGCAAAACACCACACAAGAAAAATAAAACAGAGGAAACAGCACAGGAAAAAGGAACAGCGGACGAACAAAACACGAATCCCGTACGTGCGCCGGCCCAACCAGACGCTCCCCTCAGCGAAGGCTCAACGTTCTGACGCCAACGAGCGACAAATAGGAATATCCATGGCGATCTACACACCAGAAAACAGGAAAGTGTGCAAGCCCTCGCTCCCCTGTGCGCCCTCATGGGCCGGCCGCGGGAAGTCCGTTTCTTTATTTCTTTTTTCTTTGTTTCTTTTTTTGTTTTCTTTTATCTTTTTTCTGTTTTTCCTTTTTTTTAAATAACTCGGATATCAAAAAATTTGCGAATTGTGAAAAACAAAATCATGAATTTAAAAAATGTTTGGGACATGATAAAGGCTCACGGATTCAAAAAAAGTTCCTTATTTCAGAAAAATGTTCATGTATATAAAAACGTTCATGAATTATTAGGGAATGTTCAAAGTATTAAAAAAATGTACGCAATTTCATAAACATTTCGTGAAATTCTAATTAGTTTTCATGATTTTAGAAAACATTCATGAATTCGTAAAAATAGTTTGTGATTTTTGTTACAATTTCAAAAAAATATTCATGAATTTGGAAAATGTTCATGATTTCAAAAAATATTCCAGTTTCAAAAACTGTTCATGAATTTGAAAATGTATGTGGATTCAAAAACTTTCATAATTTTGAAAAAATCTAGTATTTGGTAAAAATGCTCATGAATTCAAAAAATGTTCGACATTTCAAAAATATGAACATTTATTTGAATTCGATGAACAAATTTTGATTTAAAAAATGTTCACCTCTGATTTGAAAAAATGTTCAAATTTCAGAAAATGTTCATCCGATTTCAGAAAATGATTGTGAAATTTGAGAAAAAGAGTAAAGAAAAAAAAAGGAGAAATAACAGAAAAGAAAAACTGATTTCGGAACGTTCTAGAGCCTTCCCAAAACCGGATACGAGCTAGCGAGCCGCCCCGGTTCGTAGGAGGGGGGGTACGCGCGAGGTCGCTGGCGAGCGGCCTATGCGCTGAATAGGAGATGCAAGGCACAAAATAAGAGCTCTCTCGAGAAACTTGTTTCGGGCTCGTTGCGGGCTCTCGCAAGGGTCACTTTTGATGGATTGCTTGGCACGCTCTCAGCCATCGTCACGTATCGCGTGCTAGGCGTTTCCTTGGGATTTCATTTTTTATGTACTTGTTTTTGGGTATTAGATGACTTCTTCGGCTTTCAGTTTTTGCCTGGTTTTTTCTAGGTTTTTAGTCAAAAAATTAGAGAAATTGCATGAAAAAACCTGTTTTCTTTCGCGAGAGGCATGGATTTACTTCTTGTGAAGGCACATATTTTTTCCCGCGAGAGACACAGCTATGCCAAAACAACGCCTTTTTTTTGCTTTCGTGCATCTCGAAAAGGGAAAAAACAAGTTTTTTTTGCTTTCTCGAGAGACGCAGTTTTACTTCACGTGAAGGTACAAATTTGCTTCCGCGAAAGGCATAGGTATTCCTCTCGGAAAAAAAAGAAAAACATACGTTTTCTTCTTTTCTTCCTCCATGAGAGGCACATATCATAGTTGTGCCCTCGAAAAAGGGAAAACAACGTGGTTTTTTCTTTCACGAGAGACACAGATTTGCTTTCGCGAGCTGTGCCTCTTCGGAAAAAAAAATGTGAAGAAAAACGTTGGTTGCAGTTTTTTTTTCGTCTGGTTTTTTCGTGAAAAATGTTCATCGAAACCTATGAACATGTGATTTTTAAAGATCTCAACACGAGAAATCCTACAGTAGAAACAATTCAGCATTTAGACGCATGGTATGTTTACCTTATCTATACCTACTATTAAAGGGAATAGGTATTCTTGGTTTGGTTCCACTTTGTTTCGTCCTGTTTATTTTTAATTTTTAATATTTGTGTACGCTATTTCGTACTAAGAAAACCAGACGTACAAACGAAACTGGGACATAAGTGCAAAGGAAACCAAAAACTAAGCAAAGCAGCCAGCCTGCCGGCCCATATCTCTATTTTTCCAGTTGCCAAACGAAATCAAGCCGCCGGCTCATATGTCTATTTTGTGGTTGCTAGCCCATATCAAGAGGATGGTTGCTTGGTCAAGGAAAGGATGCACGGCGTACAGCGGCGTACGACACCGCCGCCCGCTGGCTTCTCTCCAGCCATGTTCGGATCTGCGTAGACGGGCGTGCACCGGCGAGATGTCTTGGCATTGAATCATGCACGGCGTGTTCCTGGTAGCGCCAGCAACGGTGCTAGGACAGAGCAGGATGAGCATGCCTTTAATTTCCGGCTCGTCCGCAGCGACGCACATGGTGCTGGCTATGATGACATGGACGAGTAAACGACGCCGAGACAGACGTGCAGCCAACGCGGCGGCAGAGCTGCAGGCGCCGAGCGTGGGCATGGCGGTGGTTGTGATGCCGATGTGCAGCCTGTGCAGCTGCACTGCACGAGCTGTAGAAAGGGCAGTGGCAGTGGTTGTGGATGTGCAGTGAGCTATGGTCGGCGGCGGCGCGACAACATGAAGAAGCAAGGGTCTGCTGGGCAAGGGCCGGTTCATCGGGCAGGGTTGCACCGGACCGCGTGAATCTTGAGCTAGCAGCAATGCCATTGAGATCAAGTGAGCTTATGGAACTGGAAGAAGAAGAAGCAATTAGGGAATCACTGGTCATAATCCATGCACGTAAACTATGAACATGCCAATCAGCTGGATCCATGCATTGATCCATGCATTGCTGAACATGTGCATACAAAAACTGCTCATCGAGAGAATCGTACTAGCAAACATGTAACACACCTGAGAGAGGTACTCAAGTTCCTTGATCATTACATGCATTAAAACGTATGGCTGGCATGCACTCTTGAGCATTCTTTTTTTAGGGGTAACTAATTTGAACTAAGGCTTCAAGTTGCTTTGTTTCCTCGGTAGTGCCACATCTAATTATGTGCATGATCATGTCCTTTTGAATATATTCACAGACTAATTACTCACACCAGTTATCATCTCTGTAAAACTTGAAGTCTATCAGGAGCAAATATATCTATCTCACGGCATTACACGAAGCCAATATATGTCTTTATTTCGATCCAAGCGGATTTGGAGTTAGTAGTGCACTAGGTAAACACTTAAATACCACACAAACTATAAAATTTATTTTAGACTGGTTGCAAGGCACGGGTTGCTTATAGGTGAAACCAATTAACATGTTTATTTGTTAGAGGCTGCCTCTAAAGCTAGAAGGACGCTAAGCTTGGAGATATCGACGCCAAGGCTTGCACTGTATGGAGGCTGCCTCTATAGGCTGAGATAATGCCATATGTTTTTAGTATTTTCAATGGCCTTTTAAAAGTTCTTTTCTCATTTTAAGTTTTTTTTAAGTCTCTACGGTGTCTCCATAGCTTGATTTTTAACCTTGCACGATGTGTTCTGTTAGTTCTCCCTCTGTAAAGAAATATAAGAGCGTTTAGATCACTAAATACCAGAGTGCGGTCGGATGTGAATATTTTATGATTTAGATAGGACGAAGAAGGTGTATGAAATCATCCGTGGAATCTTTATTAATGAATTGCCAACCGTTGCCATCAAGCTTCAACATGTAAGGCCTTTGTTATTTGATTCAAAATTATCCAACAGTAATTATCTCTATCATATATTGCGTACAGTGATAAAAGAGCAATTGCATACATTGCGGGGATGGTGCATGCATCATGTAAAGATGAGATAACGATGACACCCACCACCATCATAATTCAGAAGTCCAGGAAATTATAAGTCGGTGCAGGGAGGGACTCACGAAGCGGCGTTCGAGAGTATGATGACCTAGCTCATTGCCTTAGGATTGAACACTTTCATAGTGAATAACTGGATAGCTTGATTATCATTGGCGACGATAGTGAAGAGGAGAAGCGGTAATACGGATGGGTCGCCGCTAGGCACATGAAAATATTTGTTTCTCCCGTTGCAACGCACGGGCACATTTTCTAGTCCTAGTCGTAGTTTTTTTATTTTTTATTATATATATATATATATACACACACATAAACACTATTCTGATCACGGGATCAGAATAATATTCTGATCACAACCTGAACTGCCTGAGTAACGCGTCTGAACTTCCCTCTGTACGAACCCGACCTTCGGGCTATCTTCGCAACGGTGGCTTCCCCCGCGAATTATTCTTGTTAGTCGTGTTCTATATGATGTTAGTGTAATCTAGAAACGTTTTTAGCAACTAAATACCGGTTTTAAATAGGAATCTCGCTCGTTGGCGGATTTTGCTCTCGAGTCGTGATGAAATTGCGTTTTTTTGCAATTTTACTGCCTGAGTTGTTAGACCTGAACTTCTCCCAGTGCTAGATTGAACTTCCGCCAACATTGCCCAAATGGGGCTTGCGATATACCGTTGGAAAGCTATGGACACCAGTATCATGACCCAAGTTAAATTTTTGGCAAAATGTAAGCGGTTTAAGAGCAGTTTTAAAAACCGTTTTTTCTTCATACAAAAAACGCGAATCGTATTTTCGATTGCATTTCTAAACCGTTTATCGAAATGAGGCAAATAATATGGCGTTGGAAAACTGCTGCAAAACCGCTTCTTCCACATGTTGAAAGTTTTTTCTAATTTCCTATGGTGAAAGAGTAATTTGGAAAATCATAAAATTTCATAAACCGAACAGCCGAGTTCGTATTTTCGATGTCATTTATAAACGGCTAATCCAATTGAGGCAAGTGATACGGCGTTCGAAAGCTTATGAAAATGCGCTACTTTCTCATGTTGAAAGTTTTTTTCTAATGTTGAACGGTTTAAGAATAATTTAGAAAACCGTACAAGTTCCGACGAGTTTGTATTTTCGAGCTAATTTTTTAACCGTACGTCCAAATGCAGCAAATGATATGGCGTTGGAAAGCTTGAACAAATGCGAAATTTTTTGGTATACATTGTTTCTCCCAATTCCTTACTGTTTTAAGTAAATTTTGAAAATGGCTAAAAATGTATTTTCTCCGTAATTTCTACAAACTTTATCGGAATGGGGCAAATAATATACCGTTGAAGAGCAACGGAAAATGCTAAACTTTTTTGTATTGATGGTTTTCTCTGATTCCGAGCCGTTTTCAAGTAATTTCGAAAACGGCGGGATCATTCGTTCTGCCTTTATCGCGAAACAGATTCTTCCAAAATACACCGCGTGAAGACTTGAACTTCTCGGCATGTCTACTTGAACTTCACTCTGTTTTTCACGTGTTGTTTTTGCTCGTAGCTATCCATCCACTGCTCGTAGCTCTCCATCCACTCACCGGAATTGAGCAAGTGATGTACCGATGGAAAGCTGCTGCAAACACGCAACTTTCCCATGTTGATTATTTTTTCATACTCGCGATGGTTTTAAAAGTTTTTCATCTGAAATTCATTCAGTGCAGTAATTGAACTTCCTGCTGTTTTCACGTTGAACTTCTGTGACATATTTTTCGTTTGTAATTTTCTCATCCATTCGTCAAGTCTTACGCAAATGATATTTCTTTTGTATAAACCTCTCTCACAATAATTTTTTGAACTTTCTCCGACCGAGGACTTGAACTTACACAAATGATATTCCTGCCGTTTTGAAGTAAATTAGAAAATGACGAGATCATGATTTCTGCCTTCATCGCGAATGGAAATGCACTGCGTGAAGTAGTTGAACTTCTGGGGCATGTCTGTTTGAACTTCATTCTGTTTTTGATGTGCTGTTTTTTTACCCGTAACTCCCAAACCACTTACCAAAATTGAGCAAATGATATATCGATGGAAAGCTGTTCAAAACATGCAACTTTTTTGTGTTGATCAATTTTTTATATTCGCGATGGTTCAAAATATATTTTTTGAATGTGTAAAATTTTTGTTTTAACGGTATACACAAAACTTTTAAACCATTCATCAGAATATAGCATATAATATACCATTGGAAAGCTTATGAATAGGAGCATCTTTTCATATAGACAAACATTACAAAATTTTGTCGTTTGAGAGCAGTTTTAAAAATGGAAAAAACAACGTCATTTTTTGCCTGTTTTTTACATGTAATTGAAGGTCGGACGTCACGCACTAGAGATCTTGAACTTCACCGCGAGGAGCACGTGAACTTCTTGCAACAAAACTTCTAGAATTTTAGTTTTTTTATTCGTTTTATTCTCATTCAAAACGCATTCCGTGTAGTAGTTGAACTTCCTCCTGTTTTCAGATTGAACTTCTGGCATGTATTTTTGTTCGTAATTTCTTACCCATTCATCGGAGTTGCACAAATGATATACCGTGCCGATACCTCTCACATAAGAAGTTTTGAACTTTCCCGTGATGAGCACCTGAACTTCTAGCAACAATCCTTTTATACTTTAACCTTTTATTCTATTTTCTCATATGAAAACACACGCCATGCAATACGTGAACTTCTGACAGTTATGAATTTAAACTTCTCTCTGTTTCACTTTAGTAATGAAAAATCTAAGCTTTTTATAGACACTGAACCGCTCTAACTTTTTTATTTGAACTTCTTTGTGTTTTTTAGAAATGTGAATATTGGAGTTTTTTTAGAAACATCAAGCTTCTTCGTTATTTTGAATAGAACTTATTAGTTTTATTCTTTAGTAATCGGAAAAAACTGAGTTTTCAAATAAATATCAAACTGCTCTAATTTTTAAAATTGAACTTCTTTGTTTTATTCTTCGGTAACGAGAAAAAATTGAGTTTTTTAATAATCTTTGGACTTCTCTGTTATTCTCATTAGAACTTCTTAGCTTTATTCTTAGGAAAAATATGTTTTTAAATAAGCATCTAACAAGTTTTTTTAAATTGAACTTCGTACTTTTTTGTATAGATCGAACTACTATCTTATTTTTAAGTTGAAACTTCTTAGTTTTAGTCTTAAATAACTAGGAAAATATAAGTTTTTTATAAATATCAAACTGCTCTATATTTTGTGATTTGGACTTTTGGTTTTTATTTTACTAACATAAAAACGCTAGTTTTGTAATAAATATTGAACTGGTCCATTTATCTAAATTTTAACTTCTTGCTATTTTAGAAACGGTGAAAATCCATTTTTATAAATTTCAAACTGCTCTATTTGTAAAATTTGAATGTCTTGTTTTTTCGTTTTGAACTTCTTGTCTCTATTATTTAATAATAAAGAAAAATGGAATTTCGTATAACCATCCAACTACTCCTTTTTAAAAAATTTGGACTTCATGTTTTTATTTCTTTTAGTAACGAAAAAATCATAGTTTTTTCATAAACATCAAGCCGCTCTGTTTTATAAATTTGAACTTCTGGGTTTTTTAAAAATGGAGAAAATCCCTTTTTTATAATTTTTTTTTGAGATGCTTTGTTTTTTTAATTTGACCTTTTTTGGGTTTTGTAACAAACATTTAACATTTTTGTCTTTTAAATTTGAACCTCTAGGCTTTTTCTAGAAACGGGAGTGAGCGACCATAACAAAATAAGTTGTATCTATGTACTGCTGCCCGATGAATGATTTTTATTCTACGTGCATTTTCTAGGCAGGATGCGTTCTCCCCAAAAAACAATGTCTTTCGAACTTTCTTGGTGGAAGTCGTTGAACTTCTAGATTAATAAAAAAGCATGCCCTTTATAGTGTGAACCTCTGTTTTAATGAACTCCAATATATCTCTTTCCAGTTTCTACCAAAATGTTTGCATGTTCATCCAAAAAGAAATAAGCTTCTACTCAAATTATATCTATTTTTCTCCATGATGAATTAGAAGTGCTCTGCGTAGAAGCATTTACATCAGGAAGGGTTGTTAATACGGACTAAAGAAGATCAACACATTGGACTAGAGTTGTACATATTACTGCAGTGAACTGTGGTGTGCAAAACATTTCACTTCCTGGGTAGTTTTAGTACATTACTTTTCCACGTAGTAATATATGAACTTCTCCGAACATAATTTTCATTGAGCACTTTTGAACACAGATCATACCATGAAAGAGTTGAAGATATGAGCATGGATGCATCAACATGTGAGGTAATTTTTTGGAAGCTCCTTTTTAAGAGTGCAATGTCCAAAGAAGTCTCGCATCCATTGAACTTCATAACCTGGAGTTTTCAACTTGCAAAAATATTAACTCTCAAACATCAACAAAACAACCTCAAGACGAAGGAAAAATATCAAAATATCAGTTCTCATTCGGCATTTCAACAAGCATGTACACATCACATAATCAGAACATGTTCTTTGCATTAATTTACAATATGGTGACCATCAGTAGCTGAGATAGAGGTTCCTTTTTTAGGCGAGGCTCCTGAGAAGACCACTGTCGCTGCTTTTTCTTGTGAGCTGCCTTGCCAAAACTCTTTGCTGAACTTTCAAACCTTTTTGTACTGTGTCTATGGTGAAGGTCGGTGAGAGGCACCGGGGAAGGTCAGTGAGAGGCGCCACAACAAGTAATGCTCCAGGGATGGCACTCTGAACTTCAGTCCTCCTCAAACTACATCATCCACTGCTATAGAATAGGACGAGTTGTTCCTCGTGGTGCTACCACAGAAGCACATGTGCACAAATAAGGAATGGATACGAGCCACGCTGGCGGTTCTACTATTGGGGATCGTAGCAGAATTTTAAAATTTTCTACGCATCACCAAGATCCATCTATGGAGTTTACTAGCAACGAGAAGGAAGGAGTGCATCTACATACCCTTGTAGATCGCGAGCGGAAGCGTTCAAGTGAACGAGGTTGATGGAGTCGTACTCGTCGTGATCCAAATCACCGATGACCGAGCGCCGAACGGACGGCACCTCCGCGTTCAACACACGTACGGAGCAGCGACGTCTCCTCCTTCTTGATCCAGCAAGGGGGAAGGAGAGGTTGATGGAGATCCAGCAGCACGACAGCGTGGTGGTGGAAGTAGCGGGGATCCCGGCAGGGCTTCGCCAAGCGCAAGCGGGAGGGAGAGGTGTCACGGGAGGGAGAGGGAGGCGCCAGGGGCTAGGGTACAACAGCCCTCCCTCCCCCCCTTTATATAGGCCCCCTGGGGGGGCGCCGGCCCTGGGATCCCATCTATGGGGGGCGGCGGCCAAGGGGGGGAAACTCCCCCCCCCCAAGTCAGGTGGGGCGCCCCCACCCCCAGGGTTTCCAACCCTAGGCGCAGGGGGAGGCCCATGGGGGGCGCACCAGCCCACTAGGGGCTGGTTCCCCTCCCACTTCAGCCCATGGGGCCCTCCGGGATAGGTGGCCCCACCCGGTGGACCCCCGGGACCCTTCCGGTGGTCCCAGTACAATACCGATAACCCCCGAAACTTTCCCGGTGGCCGAAACTGGACTTCCTATATATAATTCTTCACCTTCGGACCATTCCGAAACTCCTCGTGACGTCCGGGATCTCATCCGGGACTCCGAACAACTTTCGTGTTTCCGCATACTAATATCTCTACAACCCTAGCGCCACCGAACCTTAAGTGTGTAGACCCTACGGGTTCGGGAGACATGCAGACATGACCGTGACGCCTCTCCGGTCAATAACCAACAGCGGGATTTGGATACCCATGTTGGCTCCCACATGTTTCACGATGATCTCATCGGATGAACCACGATGTCGAGGATTCAATCAATCCCGTATACAATTCCCTTTGTCAATCGGTACATTACTTGCCCGAGATTCGATCGTCGGTATCCCAATACCTTGTTCAATCTCGTTACCGGCAAGTCACTTTACTCGTACCGTAATGCATGATCCCGTGGCTAACTCCTTAGTCACATTGAGCTCATTATGATGATGCATTACCGAGTGGGCCCAGAGATACCTCTCCGTCATACGGAGTGACAAATCCCAGTCTCGATCCGTGCCAACTCAACAGACACTTTCGGAGATACCCGTAGTGCACCTTTATAGTCACCCAGTTACGTTGTGACGTTTGGTACACCCAAAGCACTCCTACGGTATCCGGGAGTTGCACGATCTAATGGTCTAAGGAAATGATACTTGACATTGGAAAAGCTCTAGCAAACGAACTACACGATCTTTTGTGCTATGCTTAGGATTGGGTCTTGTCCATCACATCATTCTCCTAATGATGTGATCCCGTTATCAATGACATCCAATGTCCATAGTCAGGAAACCATGACTATCTGTTGATCAACGAGCTAGTCAACTAGAGGCTTACTAGGGACACGTTGTGGTCTATGTATTCACACATGTATTACGATTTCCGGATAACACAATTATAGCATGAACAATAAACAATTATCATGAACAAGGAAATATAATAATAACCATTTATTATTGCCTCTAGGGCATATTTCCAACAGTCTCCCACTTGCACTAGAGTCAATAATCTAGTTACATTGTGATGAATCGAACACCCATAGAGTTCTGGTGTTGATCATGTTTTGCTCTAGGGAGAGGTTTAGTCAACGGATCTGCTACATTCAGGTCCGTATGTACTTTACAAATATCTATGTCTCCATTTTGAACACTTTCACGAATGGAGTTGAAGCGACGCTTGATATGCCTGGTCTTCCTGTGAAACCTGGGCTCCTTGGCAAGAGCAATAGCTCCAGTGTTGTCACAGAAGAGAGTCATCGGGCCCGACGCATTGGGAATCACCCCTAGGTCGGTAATGAACTCCTTCATCCAGATTGCTTCTTGCGCTGCCTCTGAGGCTGCCATGTACTCCGCTTCACATGTAGATCCCGCCACGACGCTTTGCTTGCAACTGCACCAGCTTACTGCCCCTCCATTCAAAATATACACGTATCCGGTTTGTGACTTCGAGTCATCCAGATCTGTGTCGAAGCTAGCGTCGACGTAACCCTTTACGACGAGCTCTTCGTCACCTCCATAAACGAGAAACATATCCTTAGTCCTCTTTAGGTACTTCAGGATATTCTTGACCGCTGTCCAGTGTTCCATCCCGGGATTACTTTGGTACCTTCCTACCAAACTTACAGCAAGGTTTACATCAGGTCTAGTACACAGCATGGCATACATAATAGACCCTATGGCCGAGGCATAGGGGATGACACTCATCTTTTCTCTATCTTCTGCCGTGGTCGGGCATTGAGCCGTGCTCAATTGCACACCTTGCAATACAGGCCAGAACCCCTTCTTGGACTGATCCATATTGAACTTCTTCAATATCTTGTCAAGGTACGTACTCTGTGAAAGACCAATGAGGCGTCTTGATCTATCTCTATAGATCTTGATGCCTAATATATAAGCAGCTTCTCCAAGGTCCTTCATTGAAAAACACTTATTCAAATAGGCCTTTATACTTTCCAAGAATTCTATATCATTTCCCATCAATAGTATGTCATCCACATATAATAAGAGAAATGCTACAGAGCTCCCACTCACTTTCTTGTAAACACAGGCTTCTCCATAAGTCTGTGTAAATCCAAACGCTTTGATCATCTCATCAAAACGAATGTTCCAACTCCGAGATGCTTGCACCAGCCCATAGATGGAGCGCTGGAGCTTGCATACCTTGTTAGCATTCTTAGGATCGACAAAACCTTTCGGCTGCATCATATACAATTCTTCCTTAAGAAAGCCGTTAAGGAATGTCGTTTTGACGTCCATTTGCCATATCTCATAATCATAGTATGCGGCAATTGCTAACATGATTCGGACGGACTTCAGCTTTGCTACGGGTGAGAAAGTCTCATCGTATTCAACCCCTTGAACTTGTCGATAACCCTTAGCGACAAGTCGAGCCTTATAGATGGTCACATTACCATCCGCGTCTGTCTTCTTCTTAAAGATCCATTTATTTTCTATGGCTCGCCGATCATCGGGCAAGTCAGTCAAAGTCCATACTTCGTTTTCATACATGGATCCAATCTCGGATTTCATGGCTTCTAGCCATTTGTCGGAATCCGGCCTGCCATCGCTTCTTCATAGTTCAAAGGTTCACCGTTGTCTAACAACATGATTTCCAGGACAGGGTTGCCGTACCACTCTGGTGCGGAACGTGTCCTTGTGGACCTACGAAGTTCAGCAGTAACTTGATCCGAAGCTTCATGATCATCATCATTAACTTCCTCCCCAGTCGGTGTAGGCACCACAGGAACATCTTCCCGCGCTGCGCTACTTTCCGGTTCGGAAGGGGTGACTATCACCTCATCAAGTTCCACTTTCCTCCCACTTAATTCTTTCGAGAGAAACTCTTTCTCCAGAAAGGACCCGTTCTTGGAAACAAAGATCTTGCCTTCGGATCTAAGGTAGAAGGTATACCCAATGGTTTCCTTAGGGTATCCCATGAAGACGCATTTTTCCGACGTGGGTTCGAGCTTTTCAGGTTGAAGATTCTTGACATAAGCATCGCATCCCCAAACTTTTAGAAACGACAGCTTAGGTTTCTTCCCAAACCATAATTCATACGGTGTCGTCTCAACGGATTTTGATGGAGCCCTATTTAAAGTGAATGTGGCAGTCTCTAAAGCATAGCCCCAAAATGAGAGCGGCAGATCGGTAAGAGACATCATAGATCGCACCATATCCAATAGAGTGCGATTACGACGTTCGGACACACCATTTCGCTGAGGTGTTCCAGGCGGCTTGAGTTGTGAAATGATTCCACATTTCCTTAAGTGCGCACCAAATTCGTGACTTAAATATTCTCCTCCACGATCTGATCGTAGGAACTTTATTTTCCTGTCACGTTGATTCTCGACCTCACTCTGAAATTCCTTGAACTTTTCAAAGGTCTCAGACTTGTGTTTCATTAGGTAGACATACCCATATCTACTTAAGTCATCAGTGAGAGTGAGAACATATCGATAGCCACTGCGAGCCTCAACACTCATTGGACCGCACACATCGGTATGTATGATTTCCAATAAGTTGGTTGCTCGCTCCATTGTTCCGGAGAACGGAGTATTGGTCATCTTACCCATGAGGCATGGTTCGCACGTGTCAAATGATTCGTAATCAAGAGACTCCAAAAGTCCATCTGCATGGAGCTTCTTCATGCGCTTGACACCAATGTGACCAAGGCGGCAGTGCCACAAGTATGTGGGACTATCGTTATCAACTTTACATCTTTTGGTATTCACACTATGAATATGTGTAACATCACGTTCGAGATTCATCAAGAATAAACCATTGACCAGCGGGGCATGACCATAAAACATATCTCTCATATAAATAGAACAACCATTATTCTCGGATTTAAATGAGTAGCCATCTCGAATTATACGAGATCCAGATACAATGTTCATGCTCAAAGCTGGCACTAAATAACAATTATTGAGGTTTAAAACTAATCCCGTAGGTAAATGCAGAGGTAGCGTGCCGACGGCGATCACATCGACCTTGGAACCATTCCCGACGCGCATCGTCACCTCGTCCTTCGCCAGTCTCCGCTTATTCCGCAGCTCCTGTTTTGAGTTACAAATATGAGCAACCGCACCAGTATCAAATACCCAGGAGCTACTACGAGTACTGGTAAGGTACACATCAATTACATGTATATCACATATACCTTTGGTGTTGCCGGCCTTCTTGTCCGCTAAGTATTTGGGGCAGTTCCGCTTCCAGTGACCACTTCCCTTGCAATAAAAGCACTCAGTCTCAGGCTTGGGTCCATTCCTCGGCTTCTTCCCGGCAACTGGCTTACCGGGCGCGGCAACTCCCTTGCCGTCTTTCTTGAAGTTCTTCTTACCCTTGCCTTTCTTGAACTTAGTGGTTTTATTCACCATCAACACTTGATGTTCCTTTTTGATCTCCACCTCCGCTGATTTCAGCATTGAATATACCTCAGGAATGGTCTTTTCCATCCCCTGCATATTGAAGTTCATCACAAAGCTCTTGTAGCTTGGTGGAAGCGACTGAAGGATTCTGTCAATGACCGCGTCATCCGGGAGATTAACTCCCAGCTGAGACAAGCGGTTGTGTAACCCAGACATTATGAGTATGTGCTCGCTGACAGAACTATTTTCCTCCATTTTACAACTGAAGAACTTGTCGGAGACTTCATATCTCTCGACCCGGGCATGAGCTTGGAAAACCATTTTCAGCTCTTCGAACATCTCATATGCTCCATGTTTCTCAAAACGCTTTTGGAGCCCCGGTTCTAAGCTGTAAAGCATGCCGCACTGAACGAGGGAGTAATCATCAGCACGTGATTGCCAAGCGTTCATAACGTCTTGGTTCTCTGGGATGGGTGCTTCACCTAGCGGTGCTTCTAGGACATAATCTTTCTTGGCAGCTATGAGGATGATCCTCAGGTTCCGGACCCAGTCCGTATAGTTGCTGCCATCATCTTTCAGCTTGGTTTTCTCTAGGAACGCGTTGAAGTTGAGGACAACGTGGGCCATTTGATCTACAAGACATATTGTAAAGATTTTAGAATAAGTTCATGATAATTAAGTTCATCTAATCAAATTATTCAATGAACTCCCACTCAGATAGACATCCCTCTAGTCATCTAAGTGAAACATGATCCGAGTTAACTAGGCCGTGTCCGATCATCACGTGAGACGGACTAGTCAAGATCGGTGAACATCTCCATGTTGATCGTATCTTCTATACGACTCATGCTCAACCTTTCGGTCTTCCGTGTTCTGAGGCCATGTCTGTACATGCCAGGCTCGTCAAGTCAACCTAAGTGTATTGCGTGTGTTCCGAGGCCATGTCTGTACATGCTAGGCTCGTCAACACCCGTTGTATGCGAACGTTAGAATCTATCACACCCGATCATCACGTGGTGCTTCGAAACAACGAACCTTCGCAACGGTGCACAGTTAGGGGGAACACTTTCTTGAAATTATTATAAGGGATCATCTTACTTACTACCGTCGTTCTAAGCAAATAAGATGCAAAACATGATAAACATCACATGTAATCAAATAGTGACATGATATGGCCAATATCATTTTGCTCCTTTGATCTCCATCTTCGGGGCGCCATGATCATCTTCGTCACCGGCATGACACCATGATCTCCATCATCATGATCTCCATCATCGTGTCTTCATGAAGTTGTCACGCCAATGATTACTTCTACTTCTATGGCTAACGCGTTTAGCAATAAAGTAAAGTAATTTACATGGCGTTATTCAATGACACGCAGGTCATACAAAAAATAAAGACAACTCCTATGGCTCCTGCCGGTTGTCATACTCATCGACATGCAAGTCGTGATTCCTATTACAAGAATATGATCAATCTCATACATCACATATATCTCATTCATCACATCCTTTTGGCCATATCACATCACAAGGCACATGCTGCAAAAACAAGTTAGACGTCCTCTAATTATTGTTGCAAGTTTTTTACGTGGCTTCTATAGGTTTCTAGCAAGAACATTTCTTACCTACGTAAAACCACAACGTGATATGCCAATTTCTATTTACCCTTCATAAGGACCCTTTTCATCGAATCCGTTCCGACTAAAGTGGGAGAGACAGACACCCGCTAGCCACCTTATGCAACTAGTGCATGTCAGTCGGTGGAACCTGTCTCACGTAAGCGTACGTGTAAGGTCGGTCCGGGCCGCTTCATCCCACAATACCGCCGAAACAAGATAAGACTAGTGGTGGCAAGAAAAATTGACAACATCTACTCCCACAACTGCTTTGTGTTTTACTCGTGTATAGTAACTACGCATAGGCCTGGCTCTGATACCACTGTTGGGGATCGTAGCAGAATTTTAAAATTTTCTACGCATCACCAAGATCCATCTATGGAGTTTACTAGCAACGAGAAGGAAGGAGTGCATCTACATACCCTTGTAGATCGCGAGCGGAAGCGTTCAAGTGAACGAGGTTGATGGAGTCGTACTCGTCGTGATCCAAATCACCGATGACCGAGCGCCGAACGAACGGCACCTCCGCGTTCAACACACGTACGGAGCAGCGACGTCTCCTCCTTCTTGATCCAGCAAGGGGGAAGGAGAGGTTGATGGAGATCCAGCAGCACGACGGCGTGGTGGTGGAAGTAGCGGGGATCCCGGCAGGGCTTCGCCAAGCGCAAGCGGGAGGGAGAGGTGTCACGGGAGGGAGAGGGAGGCGCCAGGGGCTAGGGTAGAGCAGCCCTCCCTCCCCCTTTATATAGGCCCCCTGGGGGGGCACCGGCCCTGGGATCCCATCTATGGGGGGGCGGCGGCCAAGGGGGGAAACTTCCCCCCCAAGTCAGGTGGGGCGCCCCCCACCCCCAGGGTTTCCAACCCTAGGCGCAGGGGGAGGCCCATGGGGGGCGCACCAGCCCACTAGGGGCTGGTTCCCCTCCCACTTCAGCCCATGGGGCCCTCCGGGATAGGTGGCCCCACCCGGTGGACCCCAGGGACCCTTCCGGTGGTCCCGGTACAATACCGATAACCCCCGAAACTTTCCCGGTGGCCGAAACTGGACTTCCTATATATAATTCTTCACCTCCGGACCATTCCGGAACTCCTCGTGATGTCCGGATCTCATCCGGGACTCCGAACAACTTTCGGGTTTCCGCATACTAATATCTCTACAACCCTAGCGTCACCGAACCTTAAGTGTGTAGACCCTACGGGTTCGGGAGACATGCAGACATGACCGTGACGCCTCTCCGGTCAATAACCAACAGCGGGATCTGGATACCCATGTTGGCTCCCACATGTTTCACGATGATCTCATCGGATGAACCACGATGTCGAGGATTCAATCAATCCCGTATACAATTCCCTTTGTCAATCGGTACATTACTTGCCCGAGATTCGATCGTCGGTATCCCAATACCTTGTTCAATCTCGTTACCGGCAAGTCACTTTACTCGTACCGTAATGCATGATCCCGTGGCTAACTCCTTAGTCACATTGAGCTCATTATGATGATGCATTACCGAGTGGGCCCAGAGATACCTCTCCGTCATACGGAGTGACAAATCCCAGTCTCGATCCGTGCCAACTCAACAGACACTTTTGGAGATACCCGTAGTGCACCTTTATAGTCACCCAGTTACGTTGTGACGTTTGGTACACCCAAAGCACTCCTACGGTATCCGGGAGTTGCACGATCTAATGGTCTAAGGAAATGATACTTGACATTGGAAAAGCTCTAGCAAACGAACTACACGATCTTTTGTGCTATGCTTAGGATTGAGTCTTATCCATCACATCATTCTCCTAATGATGTGATCCCGTTATCAATGACATCCAATGTCCATAGTCAGGAAACCATGATTATCTGTTGATCAACGAGCTAGTCAACTAGAGGCTTACTAGGGACACGTTGTGGTCTATGTATTCACACATGTATTACGATTTCCGGATAACACAATTATAGCATGAACAATAGACAATTATCATGAACAAGGAAATATAATAATAACCATTTATTATTGCCTCTAGGGCATATTTCCAACATCTACTCCACTCGCAGCTGGGGAGAAGAATGCATCAGCTCCCGCGAGAGTAAAATAGGTAGGTGAGAACTCATCTATATGCACATATATACAGGAAGAGCATCAACTCCTCTATACAGTAAAACATTTTTTTAATATTCGTGTACCAGAACCTTTCCAACAGATTTACATGAACTTCTTGTGTTAGGCCCAGAGTTCGCGAATCAGTAAATTTTGATAAGCAATGTGTATGAATCAATGGATTTTGTACACACATAGGAACACAGAGGGAGGCCTGGGCGGTTGCCAGCCCAGCCCAAAAAAAATATTGCCTTTTGTATGTTATCAGTGGCTGTTAACCCAAAGCCACCTGCTGTCGCTGCTTTGTTATGCCTCTCACCCTGCGCTCCAGCAGTCACAACTCTCCTCCAAACTTGAATTTGCAGCCACTACTCTTCTGTACTTCTACTGATTAATTTCCTCCAGAACTGTAGCTGCAGCCACTACTCTACTTCTCCCGATTTCATTCCTCAACCATCTTGTCCATGGCAACGCGAGGGGTGCATGGTACAGCACGCGCATTGGAACGGTTGAGCAGCCACCACAATAGCATGGTCGGCTGGTGGCGGAGGCAGCATGGGTTGAGCAGAGGCAGCATGGCGGAGGAAGAAAGGCTCACTTCAGTAGGCAGAAGCCAGCAACGCGATGAAGTTCAGATTAGTCGTGGGTAGAAAGTCAGCGCCAGCTCCAGGGTGGGGGATCCGGCGATGCCGCTAGAAGGTGGGCATCCAGAGGAACAGGTGAGGGAGCTCGAGCGGCGCGACGGGGTGGATGGGTCGCAGCTGCGGGGCCCAAGGCGCCGGCGACTGGGGTGGTTGGTGGAGGTGCGGGTGCGTCCCGTTTGACCTCGTCGCTGGGGTGCTTGGTGTGGGTGGACCGCGGCGGCGGCGGTGCGCAGCCGGTGGCACAGGAAGGTGGGGGAGAGATGGGGAGAAACGGGAGGTTAGGGACGGCGCTGGATGTGGTGGGCCGCGGCGTCGCGCGGAGATCCATGGCCCGACGGCGGCGCCGTGGGATCCGGTGACCGACGACGGCGCCAAGGAATCCAGGGCAGCGGCGGTGCATGGGGATAGAGCATGGATGGAGGCCGGTGGTGCGGGACAGGATCGTGGGCGTGGGGCAGTGGGTGGGCTGCCTTTTTATCGGGACGCACCAGTTCGGGAACACCTCGCCGCCCCTATATAGGCCGGACGTGATCCAAATAGTTACTTTGATCTCAGGATCAAAATAGTGTTGTCATATATATATATATATATATATATATATATATATATATATATATATATATATATATATATATATATATATATATATATATTTATATATTGTTACTATTCATCACCCAGGGTGCAGAATAAGTTATTCTTCACCCGAGGTAATCTTACGATCGCTTCCTAAATAAATTACGTTTATAGTTACATGCATATTGATTCAATATGTAAATTTGATATAAAAAACAAAAATATAGGTTATAAGACCAGAAAAATCACATTTTATGTATATTTTACACTATGTTTTTACATTCGTAATTTTACGTAACATAAAATATTTTTTACGGCGAGTGCATATTTTCTTACATTCTCTTTTTATGTATGAAATAAGACAAAAAATATGAAACGTAAAAATACGATGCATTTATGTCAAAATAGAGAAGGGGTGAAGAATAATTATTCCTCACCCAGGGCCAGTTTGGGACACCTAGGTGCCTGGGCACCTTGCCTCTTCATCGTTGGATCGTGTTCAGCGATTGATTTGGAAACCAATAAAAATGCATCAATTGCTAGTTAATTTGGCAGGCTTTAATTCGTGGACCGTTTCATGCATGCATGTGGCGTGATAAAAAGGCAGGATATTAAAATGTAAGTCGACATTTATTACTTTCTTATATAGCATGTATTCCGCCCTTGTATAACAGATCAAATTAGGAATGGGTACGTATGACCCAAGATTTCATTGGATATATACACATCCTGAGAATGCACATAATTTTGGTTGTAGGTATTGCATACCCGTATTAGATAGTTAGAAAATAAAATAAAATGTAAATAGTTCTAAAAACAAATTATTGGGTATATACGTACCCGCATGTGTACATAATTACATGAGTAGGTATTAGATACCCATACATTTACATAAATTATTGGATATACACGTACTCGATATGTACATAATTTCGTTAATAGGTATTAGATACTCATATTAAATAGTTAAAAAAATTAATAGTTAGAGAATAATTTACTGGGTATATATACCCATGTATGCATATAATTTTATTATTAGTAAGTATTAGATATCCGTATTAGATAGTTAGGAAACAAAAAATACGCGTATTAGATACCCATAGTAGTTCAGAAGAAAATAAAATATTACTACGATTTATTGTATGGCAAGTCTTGCATGCCTAATAGTTAAAAACGAAAATAAAATATAAACATGGAAAGTCTTGCATGAAGAATAGTTAGGAAACAAATCAAACATTCATTGTGCGGCGGTACATACCTAAAACAATCAAGGTGCCTGGGCACCTAGGTGTCCCAGTTAATTTTATTTTCATAGGTAAATTATATATATATGGAAAATACATCCTATCATTAGGTGGTAGTCACCTTCGTCTTATTTGCCGTCCGATTGCTTGAGATCTGTGCGGTTCCTAACGGGTTGCGGGTAAAATAAAATAGGATTTTTTCCCACTTGGATAGTCAACTTCCGATTTTCTTGGGCTAGCCTCATATATCGCTTGGCAGAGAAGATGCAACGGAAACCCTTTATATCTCTCAAAAGCTCTCTTTCTCTATCTCCATGTTTCACGAAAATCAAAGTCTCCACGTGAAGTTGTATCAGAAAAATCATTAGATGCAAAAGGAGGTATGCGTAATGCATCTTTCTGTGATTTCTACACACGCATCATGCAAATTGATTGTTAATTGTTCCTAATTTCCATTCATATGCAGTGGCCGCCGGCAATTATAGCTGACTGGATTAGGCGCATGGATGGATGTTCCAAGGTACTAGTATTCATCTAGCGGACCCAATCTATAATGTTCTCCCTAATCGATTTTTAATATGAGCGGATCTTTTTGCGATCTACAGAACATGTCCGCCGTGCAAGGTTGCGATGCGCAATGACTGCCAATATAAGAGTGTTGTGGTGCAGCGACGGTGACAACGATGTACACGGCGGATGAGTGACTTCTCTATGTGGTAGCAGAGACAACGATGTAGGCTCCACATCGCGGGCAGGTGACTGGCGAGGCGGCGGTGGCGACTGCGCCACAAGACTGTGTATGGCCGACATGTGATTGCTCCGGCGCGACAGCAGCGGCGGCAGCGAAGGCGACGATGTACAAATACTCGCACAGCACACTCCATCGTGAGATGACAATGTATGAGAAGGATATGATGGTTCAATCATAGGTTCAGCCGTTTAGGACCATGAATGTAATTGTACTATCGTTTTCATCAGCGTGATATGTATACTCCATTTACTGTACTATATGAGATATACGACATGCTATCCTTTTAATGATACTCCATACTATTTTGTATATACTTTTTTCTACTATGAATTACTATTTACCAACTCCATACTATCTTAAAAAAAAATACCAACTCCATACTACTATATTCTTTTTGAAGGTTACTTCATACTATAGTTTTGGCTCTTGAGCATACTCCATACCTTTTTTTGTAACTTTTAGTATGAAGCGTTTCATACTCCATACTCCATACTATATTCTTTTTTGAAGGTTACTTAATATACTATATTTTTGGCTCTTGAGCATACTCCATACCTTTTTGTACACTTTTACTATGAAGCGCTTCATACTCCATACTCCATCTTAATATCAAGTAGATATTCTAGGATTTATTTTTTGAGTATATAGTATGGACAATTAGAACGCTGGGAATATACAATATATACACTATAAAGTTTTGGAGTAGATATAGAACTATGATCTCTTTGGAATTAAGGAGAATATATATAATAAGCATTTTCAGAACATCTTACGTAGATTGAATGGGCAGTATGTGTCCACTAGGTTGTTTTAAAATCAATGTCTCCTAGTGGATAGCTAGCTAGCACTTATCCATTTTTTAGAGGAAAGGCATACGCCCGACTTTATAGATAAAGCCATAAGGCAGGTAGCAACAGCATCACCGAAACATATCAAACACACCCAAGCCCCAACGTTGGGCAGGACAACGCGAATAAAATCATGGTACATGGCTCCCACGCCAGTACACGGCACGCAGGCCGGAATAGAAGGAACCAACTAAGCTAAAGACTCAGGCCCAAAAGAATCCCTCAATCAACGTGCTCTTGTCTGCATAACTGAGACGCCGTGGTCCGGATTTTGTCGATCAGCATAGATAGCGCCTCTTGGTCGTCGGCTTTAGTCAATGATTTCCACTGCTGCAGGAAAGCACACGATTTAAATAAGCAGTCAGCCGGTTTAGCCGGAAACACGTGCTCGATAGTAAATTTGTTCCTAGTAGTCCACACAGACCAGCATAAAGCCCCCAAGCCCACCCAAAAGATCCGTCTAGAAACACCGGAAAGGTTGGATGCCAGGCTGCGCAACTCAGCAAAGGATGCAGGGGCCCAAGACACATGAAGCCAGTCCCGCACACAACTCCAAATAAGCTTAGCCAGGTGACAGTGAAAAAAGATATGATCCGCGTCCTCCACCTCACCACAAAGAGCACAAAACTGGGAACCCGGCCCGTTTCTCTTACGAATCTGATCAGCCGAGGGCATCCGGCCTCGAAAGGCTTGCCACAAGAAATTTTTTATCTTAGGGGGAATACGGGCCTTCCAAACTTTGGAAAAACGACTGGTAGGTGTGCCACCAACTAGCTTAGAATAAAGCGACTTAACAGAGAACCGCCCAGAGGCAGAAAGCGGCCAGAGCACCGAGTCCCTGACCGTCGAGAGCGTAGGGAAGAGGGCAGTAAGACGTTGCCAATCTTCAAACTCTACAGGCGACAGAGAACGGCGAAAGGCCAGGTTCCACCCCTGGGAAGCAAGCATCGCAATAGAAATATTAGGGTCAGAGCAGTAAGAGAAAAGGGTAGGGAAGGTCACCGAGAGGGGTGAATCTCCACACCACCAGTCAAGCCAAAACCGAATAGAGGAACCATCCCCAACAACAAACTTAGCAAAAGATTGAAAAACAGGTCTAACTTTGACCAGAGACTTCCAAAACTGAGAGCCACCACGCGGCAGAGCGAACATCGGGCTAGAGGATGGGAAATATTTAGCCTTAAGGATCAACAACCAAAGGGGTTGTTCCTCAGCGCTCATAATCTTCCACCACCATTTAATCATCAGGAATTGGTTCATGATGGAAGTATTGAGAATCCCTAACCCCCCAAGGTTTTTGGGCCTGCACATCAGTTTCCATTTGACGAAGCGATATTTGCGGCGGTTGTCCGCAACATTCCAGTAAAACGCCCCACGGTGTTTGTCAAAACCAGCATGAATCCCAACCGACAAGAGAAAGAAGCCCATAAGGAACATGGTGAGGGAGGAGAGACAGGCATTAATTAGGGCCACTTTACCAGCGTTCGTATTATATCTACCCCGCCAAGGAAGGACCCTGTTTCCCACCTTAGTGACTATCGGGGCAAAATCTTTGGCATGTAGCACATCCGGGGAAATAGACAGCCCCAAGTATTTGAACGGATAGGAGCCCTGCTTACAGTTAAGAAGGTCGGCCACTCGCGCGGCTTCCGACCCGTCCACACCAGCCACAATTACTTCGCTCTTGGCAAAGTTAATCTTAAGCCCCGACATAGCCTCGAAGCAGAGTAAAATAAAATTGAGGTGGGCAAGGCAGGCCTCATTCATCTCGACCAGAATAATAGTGTCGTCCGCATATTGGAGATGGGTGAGACCATGGGGAATGAGATTAGAGCAAACCAGAGTAATGTGCCCAGTGGCAGCCGCCCTAGAAAGGAGGCGAGATAAAGCATCTGCAACGAAATTGAATAGGATGGGAGAGGTAGGATCGCCTTGCCTCAGGCCCCTACCATTGGCAAAGAATTTGCTAACCTGACCATTAACATTGATGGCAGTGTGGCCTCCCGAGACCAACTGCATAATCCTATGGACGAGGGGCCCCTCGAACCCTTTGGCCAATAAAACTCTACGCAAAAAATGCCAACTCACCGAGTCATAGGCCTTCTCAAAGTCTAATTTTAGAATCACCGCTTTCGACTTACGAATCTTAAGATCATGAACGATTTCATGCAAACAGAGGACCCCGTCCAGAATGAAACGACCCTTGATGAAAGCCGACTGGAAAGGGCTAATGGTACGGTGGGCAATGGGGGAGAAACGAGTGGCTAACCCTTTAGCCGGAAACTTGGCGAAGTTATTAATGAGGGCGATCGGCCTAAATTACGAGATCAAATTAGCAGCACTTATCCATTGAGTGAGGTACTCTGCATGCGGCCATGATATTAGCAGGTTGTTGCTAATCCGTGGGCTGCCAAACATTTTTTAACTAAATAATTAACGTAGAGTTGAACAATAACAGGTTTTTTGGTATCCACTAACCCAATTGGTGCTACGGTCTGAGGGACACGTGGAGGCCAAAGAATTAGGTGGTAACTACCACCACTTGTAGATAAAATTTGTCTCATATATATATATATATATATTCGTCACCCTGGGTGGGGAATAGTTATTCTTCACCCCCCTCTATTTTAACATCAATGCACCGTAATTTTACGTTTCGTAAATTTTGTCTTATTTCCGACATAAAAAAAGACCGTAATAATATATATAATCATCGTAAAAAATATTTCATGTTATGTAAAATTACAAACGTAAAAACATAGTGTAAAATACACATAAACTGCAAATTTTCTTGCCTTATGACCTATATTTTTATTTTTTATGCCAAATTTTACGTAGTGAATCAATAGGAATGTAACTATTTGAATTCTAAACGTAATTTAATTATGATATGATCGTAAGATTACCTCAGGTGAAGAATAACTTATTCCGCATCCTGGATGATGAGTAGTAACACTATATATATATATATATATATATATATATATATATATATATATATATATATATATATATATATATATATATATATATATATATATATATATATAGTAATACTATTCATCACCCAGGTTGCAGAATAAGTTATTCTTCGTCCGAGGTAGTCTTACGATCGCTTCATAAATAAATTACATTTAGAATACAAATAGTTACATTTATATTGATTCACTACGTAAAATTTGGTATAAGAAAACAAAAAAATAGGTTATAAGACCAGAAATATCGCATTTCATGTATGTTTTTACGTTCGTAACTTTACGTAACATAAAATATTTTTTATGGCAAGTATATATTTTCTTACGTTCTCTTTTTAAGTATGAAATAAGACAAAATTTACGAAACGTAAAAATACGGTGCATTGATATCAAAATAGAGAGGGGGTGAAGAGTAACTATTCCTCACCCAGGGTGACGAATAGCGCGATATATATATACACCTTATTTTTTACTAATAAACCAAGGTGATATTCTTAGTTTCGTCTCGCTTAGGTATTGTTGAATATTTCAAATTGTGGCTACTCGAGGTGGTACAAAATTTAGTCTACCCGCCCGGTACAAAAACTCTAACAAAAATTCGTATGACGCGCCATGCCAAGCCGAGATGGACTGGCCCATTGCCGGACGCTATACCACAGCCCCAAAGTGCGCTCTTCTCAAAGGAATAAAAAAAAGGAAAATTGTGCCATCAGTAATCGTACCGGTACCGGGGAGCTAGCGCAGGTAACTGGAACATGCTAGCCAATAAACTAGACAACTCTACGTGTCAGATTCCAATCTTTATTTATTAAACAATACTAGCAGCAGCACCGGATCCTAAAACATACGTGAATACTTTGCAAAGTTGTGAACACAAAATTTATACTCGATCATTTTTGTAGAAGGAACAATTTTTTGAATTTGGACTTTTTGTAAAAGGAACAAGTTTTTGAATTTTGAATATTTTTGAAGCACGAACATTTTTAAAACGCGATTTAGAAAAAACTAAAGAATGATTCGCTGACGTGATTCTTTTTTTAGATGGACTCAAACGTGATTCTCCTATTTACGTAGAAAGGAAGTTTTTTTTTTCTATTACTCCCTCCGCTCATTTTTATAAGACGTTTCATACAGTTGACATTGAACTGTTTTAGGTGATGTCTGAATTGTGTACAATGTCTTATAAAAATGAATAAAGAAAGTATAAAAAATGGTAGGATTGTTTCTAGGGCAAGCCTCGATTGCTCATACCTAAAATTCATATACGTCGTCCTCATCTCGCACGTTACACCTTTCCCTCGGTGACCCCACCTGGTTTTTCTCAAACCAAACGATCACCAATGTCTTCACAAAAAAAGAAACAATGGTTGCAATCAATCGGCGACGATCACAATCGACACCCCTGCGCGGTGTGTGATCTCCCCACCCCGGGAACCCTTGGCTCTCTATCCATCACCGATCTTTCTTCTTCCAAACTAAGTTTCTATGGTTCCGGCTGTGCCAACCCAAAGGCTGCTGCCACCTAGGATGCCTACGACGAGCTGGAGAAGATGTGGAGGCAGTGGTGATAGTCACAAAGGAGGAGGCGAAGGAGCTGGGCAGCATGAGCGTCGCAGATGTGTGCATGTGGCTGAGTGGATCGAGGATATGGAGCAGCTCATGCAACAGTGGTACTTCGATCTTGACGGCCGGTAGCGCCGCCGATGAGTCCCGTCTCACCATGGTCGTGCACATGGATCTCTCAGCGGTCCCCGAGGAGGCCGCTTTTGATTTCCATATAGACTTAACCAACATCAAGAACACCTGCATAAACTTACGACTTTATGTCAACATGAAAACAAACAATTAGGAAGATTTGTCTATGCATTCCGCCAAAAAGTTCTTCTTGTTCAATACCACGTACCACCTATTCATAGTCCAATCATATGTACATGGCTGCATATAATCATTAAGGTAGGCTGAATCTGAGATTGTTATTTGGATGTTTGTGTAGTAGTGTCAACATTAATAACTTGAAATATGCTTTTATTTTCTCAAATCCAAGATATTGTTGATATAGTTTGGAGCTCAAGACCAACTGGGTCTAGGTAGATTTTGGTACTCCCTCCGTCTAGGTGTGTAAGTCATCTTAGGTTGTGCACCATGACCAAGGCGGAGGGAAAAACGAGATAAATTGATGTCTTTTTGCTAATTAGTAGCATTGCATGCAATAACTAACCACTGCATGTCATGTTTGTTAGTCTCAAGTCATTAAAAGCATGCACGACCTACATCCCTTATTGGTTGATATGTCACGAAACAAGAAACGAGGAGGGAGTTAATATACCATGCCTAAGTGTTTTGGGATTATTTGGTTTTTGTAAGGTGACTTACACACCTAGACGGAGGGAGTAGCTAGGTTTCAGATATTGAGTTTTTTATTTCTCCTGCTATGTTGTCTTACTTGGGAAATGGTGAAAATATTGCATTGGTAAGTACATTAGTTTGTAGGCGGCGACACATATACAAACATGTGTACTCACGTGTCACAAGCAACCGAGCTATCTCTTGAGATGTACGACAAATCTCTCCGACCCTTCTGAAGAAGCCAGAAAAGGTTGAAGGCAATGTCTTCACTGAGACATAAAAGTGGTTTTTCTACACCCCAGTTCAGTGCACCCATGCAAAAAGACATAGCAAAACATTTCAAAAAATTATAAAACTTTATGGGAATGTCATCAACAAATGTTATGGGCACTTGCAAAGTTTGGTGGTCAAATAACATTCGAGGAGGTTTGTACAAAAAAGACAAAATCACTAAAAATTAATCAAAATGTAAGTGCACTATTTGAGCATATTTTGCAATTTTGTCTTTTTTTTCAGAGCTCCTCGAATGTTATTGACCACAAAACTTTGCAAATGCGCATAACATTTGTTGATTATCTCTCCCACAAAGTATCATAATTTTTTTGAAATGTTTTCTATATTTTTTTGCGTGGGTGCACCGAGTTGGGGTTCAGCCACTACTTTCACATGAAGTAAATAAGTAAATTATCTCCGGGAGCTGCTGATCCCGATTTATAGTATGTATAATAAATCATCAACGCTAAAACATAGGCATTTACATATTATGGCCATAAAGTCTTTAGTTGTTCTCAATAAAGTTGTTGTTTCGAATTAGGAACAAGATGCCATGATTGATGTCTCTGAAGATGGTTATGTTGAAGGTTATACGAGGAACATGGCAACCACCTTAAACATCCTTTTGACCCAAACATCGATGATATGGAGAAACAAGAACAATTGCATCCACTACGATATTTTTATTATCTAATGGCAATGCAATAATTAATCTGCTGGTGTGGTATGCTTTGTCACTAGGCATCGACAAACTGATCTACAACTTCGTACTGAAGTTTGTCGGATAGAAAACATGATGTATATATCAGTGCTCTTAATTTAATATCATTTCTTCGCTTTCTAAATTAGTTCAAAGAAAAACATGATACTCTAGCATGCAAACAACACATATACTTATGTCCAGTGTAATTAAATTTATTTATAAGTAACTACGTATGCTCTATTTATAACGCAAAATATATATCAGTTTTTAATCAACAACAGATTCGTAAAGTATACATGCAGGCAAGCAATTCTGATGGCAATCTCAAGTCATGGATACTAAGAAATAAAGAAGGAAAAGAGATAGAGAGCGTATGCACGAATGACCAATGAAAAAAATTAAGAAAAACTGAAAAAGCGTTGTGAAGCCTGTCAACTAAAAAGAGAATTAAATATCCACCCCAATTGCAAAAAAAAAAACACACAAGGGAGGAAGAAATATGCAAACATGAAGTCAACACAGAAGATCAAAAGTGTGTATGGGAAAGGCAGAAATACATAAATATGCAACCGGAACAAAAAAAAGCTAGAATAGAGCTAATTACAGCTAACCGTGAATTGAGACATCGTATTGAAATTGGATGAAAAACATGATGTGTGCTCTTACTTCAAAAATACTTTGAATTAGTAACTGAACTCTTGAAGAACGTGCTTTAAATTCGAGAAAAAATGCACTCGACCGTGCACCCTTCTCTCCACAACCACTGCCCATCCAACCCGTAGCGGCATGTTTCCTAGTAATAGATAAAATGGTTTGAACAAACAAATGTATGAAAAAAAAGAAAAACTCTCACGTGAAATAACTTTTTCAAAGAGTACTCAGTGATTTGGCAGATTAGGCCTTCACACTGTTAAGAGCATCTCCAACAGCCGCGCTAAACAAACGCCGTGCCGTAAATTTTGCCATTTTAGCGCACACGCAACCTGTAGAGTGGCTCCAGCGGGCGCGCAATAACCGCGCGCGCGGCATATGGAGTTGGGCGCGCGGTCCGAATCGCTAACTCGCGCTGTGTATTTGGGGCGCTCGCTTCCGCGCGCAGCACACACGAGCGCTCGCGCCGCACTCTCTCCTCCCCGCCACTTTCGCCCCACGCGCACCGGCGCCGGCGAACTTGACCCGATGGATGCACGCGCCGGCACCCCGCTCACCCCATCCTACAGCCGCGACCCCTCCACCGCCGCCGCCGCCGCCGGAAACCCTAGCGCGGGGAGCGTTGGCCTCGCCACCACCGGAGCTCCTCCGAGCATCGGCCTCTTCATGCCGCCGTGGATGATGGCGTTGCGCCAGCGCCGCCCCGTGCGCCCCTCCCCCCTCGAAGCTCCCCAATGCGGTGCGGCCGAAGAAGGGCAAGACATCCGCGAAGATGAACAAGGCGGCGGACGGCTCCGGCACCTCAAAGGCGAGGAGAGGAAGGTGGCTTTGGAGGAGAGAAAGGTGAACAATGAGGAGCGAACTAGAATGTTGGAATGGGAGAATCACTTGTTCTTTTTGGACACATCTATCCTCAATGAGGCGCAAAAGGAGTATGTCAATCTTGCCCGTGAAGAAGTCTTGATCCAAAAAAGAGCCATGATTCGCACAATGGGTGGCGGTGGCCTTGGCGCCATGAGTGGCGGTGGCCTTGGCGCCATGGGAGGCATGGGTGGCTTTGGAGGTACCGTGGGCGGCTTAGGTGCCATGGGTGGCTTTGGAGCTACCATGGAGACCATGGAGCCATGGGTGGCTTTGGAGCACCCCCGGCGCTATGGCCGCCATGGGAGGCATGAGTTTTGCTTCTCTCATGGGAGGCATGGGTCCACCTCCGGCCGCTATGGGCGGAATGTCTTCCGGTGTGCCTCACACACCTTCCCATGAAGATGCCGTTGAAGATCTTGCCAACACCGTCCGAGCTTCACGTGGTGCGGTGTGCGACAATGATGATGATGAGGAGGAAGAATCATCTTCGGAGGAGGAAGAATCGTCTTCCGAAGATGAGGACGAAGACGAGGACGAGGCTTGATGTGTCTTTCGTTTGTGTCATGAACTTGGTTTGCATTTTGAACTTGGTTGGATGAACTTGTGGGCATGATTTTGAACTTGTGGGCATGAACTTTTATTCGTCAACTTGTTTCTGTGAAATTTATATGTCTCATGTTCATTGCATTTCGAATGTTTGAAATCCATTTTGTGTCCAAAATGCAATATATGCAATGCCCCGACGAGTCGCGCGTGCGGCATTTTTTGCGCGTTGCTAGAGCGGCGCGTGCTGCATTTTAGCGCGGCTGTTGGAGCCAGCGTTGCCGGCCGCGTAAAACCAGGCAAAGGGCGTGCGGCAAAGTAGTTTTTAGCGCGCGATCTGTTCTTCCGATTTTCTCTTTGGCTGAATCTTACCACGGAGCCGGTACGCTTGCTAGGTGTTCGCCGAAATTCCTGACAAGTAACAGGCAGTGCCGCTGACATGCTGGTCGCCTTTTCAGGTACACCACCAATCTTTCTTGCGTTCCTCAATGGGAAGGAGTGGATGTAGTCGCATACGACCAAGGGTACACTACTACAAAATCTGGTTCCATGTGGATTGGTATCCTTCCTTTCTTTCCTTGTCTCCATCGATCCGGAATTGGTTGGATCAGCAGGATAACGCCAAAAAAGTACATTTTAGCCTAGTCATTCAGAAAATTTCGCCAGTTACTAGCTCTGAAATGATCCCCAAGCGTGTTGCAGCTATTACTGAAGTTAGTTTGTACGACACTCCAACAGTTAAGCACCAAAAATGTGTGCTAGTTCGCTCCTGTATCCCAGAACTCTTTGGGCACCAACATTGTGATTCTGCACTTACTACTTGACTGAAATCACCCTTAACCAAGCAACAATGTTGTTATATGCAACAGGAACACAAGTAGAAGATGATGATCAACCATGTTCTAGGACAGAGTCACAGATCAGCGAGACATACCATCATTCATGAATTTTTTGAACAGGCATCAGACATAACAACACCTAGCTATGCTCTTCAAATTGATACAAACGCTAGAAATTTCACACCATCTAATGTTACTCGAAACATAATTAATGGTTCCAGCCTGTCTTGTAGATTGTGGAGCTGTGCATGCAAATTTGGACGGTAGTGATCCTAGAGGATTTTATATATGGGGATTGAAGTGGAGTTATTCAATATGATGAGTTTAATAGTTAACGCCTGTAGATACTCAGCTGTTTCAAGTTCAGCTGACATAGTATTTTCTTATTTCCTGGACAGATTTTCTGATCATGAGCATGTCCAAGTCTCTGCGGCCATCTCCATGCTATTTATCTTCCAATACATTTTTTTTACTAACTGGCTGGGTGTTATTTGAATGGAAGAGAGCATACCACTGAAAATTACAGTTTACATTTTCTTATACAGAGGTGTATGTATATTAACATGAGCGACATTTTTTTCTAATTGATTTCTATCGCTACTAATCGATAGTGGACAACGTTGACGGCATACTTTTTTCTTGCTCTTAGGGAACCACAGCATCATCGAGCTGGTTATTAAGGATGTACCTTCCAGAGCAATTGTGTGAAACAAGTGCTCCTTCCGGAACAGCAGCGCTAAAATTACACGCTGTATGCATCACATGAACACAAGTGACTCTTAGTTTCCATGCGTTTGTGCAATAATAATTAATAAGCTGAAGCTCAAATTAATATTTTTTTGTTCTGTTTGCAACAAAGCAGAAGCAGTCTCCACTGAAGGAATGAATACTGAGAGTGACAAATGATAAGTAGTCCTATTTGTCTTTACCAAATAGGTATACTCAATATCTTTATATATTAACAAAACATGCCCAGCAATCGCTTGGATGCGATGCGGTACTTAGGTACAAAGGATAAAACATCAGATATTAAATTGGCATGCTTAAAAGGTGTAAAGGCAGCTGCCGTCGTCACTCCTCGCCGTTGGGTCGAAGTTCTTGGCAGTCTGGTCGGTGCATCCTGCCGGTACAGGCAAAGTACCTTGCTGTGCCCCTTTACCTGCAATTTAATTGTTTTGGACGATCTGATGAGAAAGATGAGCTTGATATGCCAGAAGAACAGGTAAGAAGAATAGGCCTCCACTGTTTGTTTATGATTCACTCTTTTGTTTCAGAAGTAAGCAAGTGAGAAGTAAGTATGTATGTAAAGTAGGTGCTGAAAGTATAAAAGGATTGTGCGTAGTTCACCTCCTCCTATGCAGCAAGAGATGGTGGGTGTGTATGGAGAATGTTCTAACCGTAGAAGGTACCAGTCTTCATCGCATCCTGGTTAGCATCACCCAGAGCTGCCTGGCTCATGTAGGTGTCAGCAAGCTGCACACGCTTGACATTGTCCTGCTCCTGGACGAGCATGTGCCCGTACTCTAGCAGCTTCTCCACTGTCATCTTTGGCTGCTCAAAGGTCACTGGTCCGTCCCGCGAGTTCACCAGCTTCTTGCCAATGTTCTCGATACCGGTAGAGGTCACCCACTTGCGCACCTCGTCGTCGTACACCCGAGCACGCAGAGCACCGAAAAAGTCTGTAGGATCGACGATCCTTTGTCAATACTATATAACTTGATTGCCCTGATGAATATTATCTCTGCAGTGCAGTTGTGAGGAACATACCGATGGATTGTCCTGGGAAGGTGTCGACGATCTTGACGACGGACTCGTCGCTGACATTGTCGGTCTGGAAGATACCCTTGCAGACACCGATACGGTCGTCGCGGGTGGGAGCCCAGTAGAACTTCTCCATACGACCATCACGGATCAGAGGGGCGTACAACGTCGAGAAATCGTTACCAGTGACGACGATGGGCACACGTGGGTTCTCCTCCTTGTTGTACATGCCTGGGAGCTGCACATTGGTGGGGGCATCGGCGATGTTCATGAGGGTGGCGTTCACCATCTGGTTGTTGACGGTGTACTGTGTGGTCCCGCCCATCCTACCCGCACCGGCGTCAAGATCGTTGATGAAGAGGCAGCACATCTTACCCTTCTTGATCATGTCTGCAGCCTCACGGTACCGCTGCCTGATGAGCTTGGCTGGCTCTCCGGCGTTGCCACTCTCCAGCTCTCCGGCACTCATCATGATTGGGCTGTGGTGAAAAGCACACGTCATTATCTATTATTAGCACTTTGGCTTCAGGCATCTATAACCGTGTGGCAGTATGTATAATAGATGAATGTAAATTCCTACTTGATGCCCATCTTGGCGAAGACAAGCTCACACTGGAAGGATTTTCCTTGACCCTTGCCTCCCCAGATACCCAAGATGAGTGGGATCTGAATTTCGATTCAAGGTCAGTTTCAGAATCGGAATGATTTTCTTGCTGCTAATCAGTTAAATTAAATAGTAGGTGATGATGCATGTCGTACGTACCTTGATGTTGGGCAGGGTCATGAAGTTCTTGGAGAGATGGACAACAAGCTTGTCCATGAAAGCAGGAGCGATGTAGAAGCCTCCCATGGTGTTGTCGAAGTCGTACTTCTTGAGTCCCTGGCTGACGTACTCGTATGAGCTGAGGACGGCCTCGTGGGTGCCGTCGCCAGTGGGCGCCTGGAAGAGGGAGTCCACGATGCCCTTCCCTCTGGTGATGTCCTGCTGGTCGTCGGAGATATCGTACGCAAGACCCTTCCACTTGTCGGTGTTCCTCTTCTCGTCGATGTTTTCCGCTGCCATGACCGTGAACCTGTTGGCCTTGGAGCTCTTGCCATGGTAGTTCACGGCCGAGGTCACCTGCTTCTTGAGCTTCTTCCCGAGGAAGTTGGTCGGCGTAGAAGCCTGTATACATTACACATACACACATGAGACGCCGTTGAAGACATTGATATGGTATCATCACTAAGCAAGAGACGCAATCAATCAATCGATCGATCAATCAGTGTGTCATACGCACCGGGGCACCGACGGTGGAGGAGAAGGCAGCAGCCATCTCTGTGCTGCTTGCTCGACCTTGCTAGCAACGGTGGATGCGCGGCTGTGCTGGTGATCAGTGATGAATGACTGCTGCTGCTCAAAGTATAGAGGCCGAGCTATGAGATGCCTTAAATACACGTGGATTGGCATATTGCTGCGGTGGGGAGCTTAGAGGAGGAGGCGGCATACACACACCCCTGCTTGTGGATCAGCTTCCCGATCCCCCACAGGCCACACGCTGGAGATTGGGTTCTAAGCGTCTTGGCCGGCCGGTTGGATGACTTGGACCGTCAAGACCAAACGCTGCTGCTGCAGCTGCAGGTACGTCTGCTGGCCATCAATTCCATGGCCTTCCACGGCCACAGAATCTAACCATTCATGCTCAAATCATCTCCATTTTCTTCCGTGCCTTTCGTTTTTCCTTTCACCGGATCGCCCGTATATACTATCTTGTTTATTAGCCAAGCTATGTCGTTGCATAACCACAAAAAAGGCTCTCTCGTTGCTTGTTGGATGAGGCACCCAAAATTGTATTCTAGTTCAAATACCACAAATTTGTTGCTGCCATACATATACTGGTTTGTTGATAACCATCAAGCTAGGGATGTCATTTGGCACCACACAAATCAAGTCCTGGTTGACATCAAGCACATGGGTTTGTACTTTTGTGTAATCCAATAATATTGCCACTTCGGTAAAAAAAAAAGAAGCGTATTAAGAGAAAAAGCTAGTCATGCAGTTTTTCATTTTGAGGATAAAATGATGGCTGTGTGTATATGTCACGTCTGTAATGTTTTCATGTAAATGTTATTGGTGCTGCTTGGCTCAAGTTTCCTGGAATACTCATTGTCTTGGTCTACTACAGACCATTGATCCTTTTGATGAATGCTAGCCGTGTTTGCCTTGCACAATCTTTGTCCAATACGCCCTCTAGTGATGTTGTCTTGTTAATCAGTTTCCAAATCCGTCAAGAGGAAAATAAACATGTCACTAGTCATGACCCCCACATTTACAGTACCTAATCAATAATTTTCAGAGGATTTCCAGATATCTGCTAATCTTCCGACAAATGCTAATATCAAGAGGTAGGTTGTTGGGACCCCTAGCTTGCATCCATTATTAGAGAAATGATTAAGCCGAAAATGACGATTCAGGTATATATATATGCAATAACATATACTTCATCCGCTCATAAATATAAGTTTTTTAGAGATTGTAATATGGACTATATACGGATGTATATAGACGTAGTTTAATGTGTAGATTCACCCATTTTACTCTGTACGTAGTTCATATTGGATTCTCTAAAAAGAGTTATATTTAGAAACATAGGGAGTATAATTCGATTTTCTTTCAACAAGAGACGTACAAGTTACAATTGGGTTACCTGTGCGGCGATGAATCAAAAAGTTTGAGTCCAAAATATTCCAAAATATATATAGTGCATGCATGCATCTTAACTAGGACGGGCTGGCCTTCATTCTACTTGCCGTAGAAGGCGCCGGTCGCCATGGCGTCGTCGTTGGCTTGGCCGAGCGCCGCCTCGCTGAGGTACTTGTCGGCGAGCTGCACACGCTTCACGTTCTCCTGCTCCTGGACCAGCATGTGGCCGTACTCCATGAGCTTCTCGATGGTCATCTTGGGCTGGTCGAACGTCGGCGGCCCCTCCCTGGAGTTGACGAGGCGCTTGGAGATGTTCTCGACGCCGATCTCGCCGACCCACTTGCGCACCTCGTCGTCGTACACCCGCGCCCGCAGCGCGCCGAAGAAGTCGATGGATTGCCCCGGGAAGGTGTCCACCAGCCTCACCACAGCCTCGTCCGGGACGTTGTCGGTGCGGAAGATGCCCTTGCACACCCCGATGCGGTCCTCGCGGGTGGGCGCCCAGTAGAACTTCTCCATGCGGCCGTCGCGGATGAGGGGCGCGTACAGCGTCGAGAAGTCGTTGCCGGTGACGATGATGGGCACGCGTGGGTTCTCCTCCTTGTTGTACATCCCCGGGAGCTGCACGTTGGTGGGCGCGTCCGCGATGTTCATCAAGGTGGCGTTCACCATCTGGTTGTTCACCGTGTACTGCGTCGTCCCGCCCATCCGCCCCGCGCCGGCGTCCAGGTCGTTGATGAAGAGGCAGCACATCTTGCCCTTCTTGATAATGTCCGCCGCCTCGCGGTACCTCTGCCGGATCAGCTTGGCCGGCTCGCCGGCGTTGCCGCTCTCCAGCTCTCCGGCGCTCATCATGATGGGGTTGATGCCCATCTTGGCGAACACCAGCTCGCACTGGAACGACTTGCCCTGTCCCTTGCCTCCCCAGATGCCCAGGATGAGAGGGACCTTGATGTTGGGGAGCGTCATGAAGTTCTTGGCGAGGTGGACGATGAGCTTGTCCATGAATGCCGGGGCGATGTAGAGCCCGTCCATGGTGTTGTCGAAGTCGTACTTCCGCAGGCCCTGGCTGATGTACTCGTAGGAGCTCAGGATGGCCTCGTGGGTGCCGTCGCCCATGGGGGCCTGGAACAGGGAGTCCACGATACCTTTCCCCCTGGTGATGTCCTGCTGGTCGTCGGAGATGTCGTAAGCGAGACCCTTCCACCGATCGGCATCGGTCTGCTTGCCCTCGTCAAGTTCCTTTTTGGCCGCCATGGCCCTGACCACCCTACTGTTGATCTTGTTGCCACCATGGTAGTAGTTCAACGTACCGGCCTGCTTCTTCACCTTCTTCCCGAGGAAGGTGGTCGGGGTCGACGCCTGCACAAGTATGACACGGTCAGCCCCAACCAGATTCATGTACGTTGGTTCACTTGGTTCAATAGCAGTTGCCACGATGCACGCTTGGGTTGAATATGCCTCTCTGATTCAGAGGATTCCCAAAAAAAATTTGGAGCATTCTAATCCTTAGGATTTTTTTTCTATGTGAGTTGTTTGATTTGTAGGATTTCAATTCACATGATTTTTCTTCTTCTTATGATTCATCTGTACTTCTTCCGTTTGAAATAAGTGACTCAACTTTATAATAACTTTAGCAAAGTTAGTACAAAGTTGAGTTACTTATTTTGGGACGAAGGGAGTACTAGTTTTTGTAGGAAAATTTTCATCCACTCCAACCTAATGTGAGGAATTTTATGGTTTTCTTGCACACAATCAAACAACTATACTAAGTCAAAAGTTTTGAAGATGGTATGCCAGTCCATTCCCGTGTTTCTCCTATTCCAACGATTTAGGAATCCCACGAATTTTGTCTTAGTGAATCCCGATTCGACATTAAAAATATATTGATTCTTTCCCAATAAACGAAGACTTTTTACAAAGAGGTCGTAAGTTTTCTACAGTGTATCAATTGTTGAATTAGGCATTTGTAGTCTTCAGTCACTATTCAATTGCATGTCATATACAATTAATTAGTTCATTCAAAAGCTTGAGCCCGTGAAGAGAGGCGGAAGGTCGAATATATATTTCGACGCTCCAACTCATACCAGGAGGGGTGGACCCGTGTTGAGGGGAGTGGGGGCCAGGACCGCACTTAAAATATGAAATTTCAATATGATTTGTTTAACTTCTAGGGGAAATGCTAAAACTCAATGAATTTAGACAAAATGTACCACGACTCTTATGTTTTGCCCCGAGTCAAAATAGTTTCTAGGTCCGCCTCTGCATACCGGGCCTTGAAATTGATGCCTCATGGGTTGAATAACATATTGGATTACAGAACGGCTTAACCAGTTCAACCAAAAGTTCTTGCTGATGGAGAATAATGAGAAATATATTTCATTAGTCAGTTTTTTTAAATAATTGTATCTAAGTTCAATCTTTCTTCCCTCTCCCTTCCTCCTTCATGTCGACCATTCACTTTTCTTTTAAAGATTATTAGATCTAGATCTAGTTTTCTCCTCACTTAGTCCCTTCTTGAAGGCGGGAGACAAACTGATTGAGAATCTATATGTCACTCAAATTCTCACAAACGGGCTAGACAACCATGTGCCTTCACTCGAGACTTTTTTAGCTCCTACCTTTGTTCCCCACCTCCTGTAGCCTCTAAAGAGTGTAACCACCAACTTCCCACATTTCTCAACCCTCCCCGCCACCACCCTCACCCCGCACTATTTATAGTTTGCGTCGTGATTCAATAAAGCACACACTAGTTGCTCCTTAAGAAAATCTCGAGACCACCTCCTATTCTTTTCCATCCACACCATCATGGATCAGTCGCTAGTGTTGCCTACATTATCTTTGTCGTGCTAACTCAACATTTATGTATGGTCATGCGCAAACCGAGCACAAATGACCTCATTTGATAGCCTCCGCCCCACGGCGGCCGGCCATCCACCCTAGTCTTCATAAGCCCCGGAAGGCATGTGTGAGGAAAAGATGACCTTGTCCGAGTCAACACATAGAGGAGGCCCTGCTTGTCGCGTCCAAATCTCAAAGCAAGATCACAAATTATATTGAAATTGTACAAAATAAAACAATTCAAACCTGAAAATATGTAGCAAGTCAGCCATATTTAGAGGAGGCGATGAGTATTGTTAATACCGAGTGTGTTGTTAGTAACTTAGCGAGTAGATGTACATACGTTCTGTCCACTGGATTAAGGATTAGCTACCATGAGTGTAGGTCATAGTCATACGTACCGGAGCTCCAACGGTGGATGAGAAAGCAGAAGCCATCGTGTCGATTGTTCTCTCCCCGCACCTGATAACTTAATTAGTTTCAGATTAATTTGATGTGCGTATACGTGCAGTGGTATACGCAAGCTCAGCTTAGGTGTACTACTAGTACACCTGCAGATGCAGCTCGACTGAGATGGTCACAGATCGACCGAGCTGATGTGGATAAAAGAGAGGGTGCGCCGGCTAGCAAGTACAGATGCGATGCCGATCGGTGCAGCTTGGCTATGGCGGCTTATATAGGTGCACGCACAGACGGCCATGGAGCAAACGTCCAACGCGACCGGAGTGACCTACAGCGTGCGAGACTATTCTAGAGCGTCCCCGCGTAATCACGCAGTGAAGAAAGATGTGATTGTTAGGCTCTAACTGGTTTTGCTTAGCGCGATCGGCTGCGATAAGTACTGAGGCGAGCCAAGTGGAGAGGATGATGAGATGTTAATTGTGAGGATGGGGTTGGGCATCGCCCAGGAGCCACACGCTGAGGATTGGCTTCCTGGCTACCCGCGCTCAGTCCATCCGTCTCTACACAAAAGCGTCGACGTGGCTGCTTGTCAGCCTCCCGATCGGCGCATCCGACGGCCTAAAAGATATCTAAGCTGCCTGCCTTCGGTTCCTCGTGTTACGGGCCCGGAGCATGCATGCATTATTAGTTTTCTTTATGCGGGTATGCATGCATTATTAGTTACGACACAATGTTCCTATCAGCGTGCGTCGCCGTAGAAACACTGATGCCTTCATCCTTCACCATAAAAATCACACCTTGTTCGCTCTAATTTCTTTTTGCATTTTGCATGAAACGTCTAGACTGGCTTTGCAGCACCACAAAGTACTAATCCCATTCCTCCAGTAGGGCCCGAGTTACTGTCAGGAAACTTCATGAACTAGCTTTTTTGTTTTGTATCTACTAGGTTGTACATCACCACAAAATCTAAATTTTCCATCTAGTCTAAAAAGCCTCTCCGGTTATTTTTCATTCCTTGCTTATTTATTTGGACACCTGTGAAATTAATTTTATAGATAAAACCGAATCACATTCTATTTTTTGAGCGTAGAACTTAAGGGTATGTACAATGGTGCTATCTTAAGAGCGCCGCATAAAATAAACTAGAAGGATTGGGCGCGCTTTACTGCGCCGTTGGTGTTGTTGGGTTCCTTTAAAAAATTACTCACTACGTTTCAAAATATAAGGTATATTTTTTTTCGTCAAACTTTTTAAGTTTGATAAAATTTGTAGAGAAATATGCTGAAATTTGGGATGGGCTTTAGGCCCATATAGCAATTTCTGAAAAATCTCTAAGGGCCCATGTGGATTATTGGCACTAGGTGTAGTGGGAAGTTTAGTCCCACCCCGCTAGTGGAGAAGGAGTTGGACCTCTTTATAAGGGATTGTTTTCCACATGCTATTGGAGCTTGAGAATAGAAGAGCCCCTCGCACACTCCTCCGCTGCCCGCCACACCTCGTCGCGACGTGCCGCAGGTTGCGGGAATGAGCCGAGCCGAGCTCACACCTACGCGCTTATTTTTGCCAGTCACTAACGGAGAGTTTCTGACAGCTGGGCCATGATTTGAGACGTCGGATCGTGGGCTTTCACAGACTCGGACGTGGGTCGAGCACATGTCTCTCCACGCGGCTGCGCCTATATAAGTGTGCGGTGTCTCCTAACCCTAACTGCCACGAACAGATCACATCTGCTCACGCGCACTGCCCACCGTCGTTCCTTTGCTGCTGCTGCCGCCGGTGACTCCATCCCGTCTGCTGCGTACACGGTCGACAGGAGAGCAGGTCTTCGAAACCCCGCCCCTCTGGTTCCTGTACGGGAGAGGTGCGAATAGGTTTTTGGGAAGCGACTACGCGACTGCTCGCTGTTCGTCTACTTCCTCTACGTCTGCGTCATCCTCATCATCACCATGTCCACCGACGCCGAACGTGCCGCCGCCGAGAAGGTTGAAGCCGACAAGAAGGCCGCCGAGGACGCCGCTACCGCCACCGCCGCGGCGGCTTCTGCCTGGCCTACTGGAGGGTATAACTCGTTTATTCCGCTCCTTTTGTTTTCTGTTTTAGCCATGCTAGCATTATACGTAGATCTGTCTGCAATTAGCGTAGTATGTGCTTGCATGATTGAATATCAGTATGCGATTATTTCTGTTAATGCCATGTTAGTGATTTACTCGTGGATTAAGTTAATCAAAAAATTGCCTATTTACTCAACAAAATATATCAAAATCCATAATATCAAATCGGCATCATTAGATTCATCATCAAATGAATTTCTATATTATTTTTTAATATTATGGATGTCAATATTTTGCTTCGAACTTGATCAAAGGTAAAGAAATTTAATTTTTCAAAAAACTAATACCCCTTTGTTTTTGGAACTAATGGAGTACTTAGTTTGGCGGGTGGGGGAGACGATGGAGTGTGTTTATTTTTTATTTATATGGTGTTGATTTGGTGTGTCTTTCGTGGTGTGATTCTGTATATACCGCTAGTCAACTCATATTTAAGTAGGAAAATTTCTCTATCGATGATTGCATGTATCATATGGTGACACTTTTTTCTACGTGGTGGGAGGGAGCGCGGGATTAATATGTTTTTATAGGCCGATTGCTGGTTGATTTGAAAAATGGTTGGCCTGATCAAAACTGTAAACCATGTCCAAAATTGAATACCTTAATAGAATGAAAGAGCTTCAAAATTAGGGAACATACTGAATTAAAAGAATTGAATGGGAGAGCTCCTTCAGAAATTACTGACCCGGTCAAAATTGGGTGACCCGAATTCCAGTTTGAAGATCTTAATTATATGTGAGACCTTGAAAACTAAGAAGCATGGTGTATAGTATAAAAAATAGAGTGAGAGAGCTTTGAAAAATTATTGACCCGGTCAAAATTAGGTGACACAATTTTAATTGAAGACCTCAGTTGATTGTGGGGCCTCAAAAACTAGGGAGCTTAGTGTTATAGAGGATGTTGAGATAGACGAGAGAGAAACCATAAGAAAATGTTTGTCTTCTCTTAATTAAGAGACGATCTCTTAGCAACAATATGTTTCATTGCATATTTAGTGATATCTATTTATCAAAGATAAGACTAGGAAACAACCCATTCTACATATTTTTTGTTGCCTCATCTCAATTAAGTTGTGATCCTACTTAGACTGTCTTATCAACTATTGTACATGCCCTAAGTACATTATTGTTTGTAGAAAAGCCGGGCAATTCAAATGTATCACTTCCGGTTCATTTTATACCGAAAATAAGTAACAGTCATTTTTTCATGCTTTTTTTTATTGAAGAAGACACCCAAAAGGTATCTTATATCTCATTACTCCTACAAACAATGGTGGACCCGCCTCCTAGGGGCATTGGCGCCTTTGAGCAGGCTCCATGTTGTCCGATCCGCTCGCACCTTGTGCCGGTGCCTGCCTGACGCCTCCTGCCGTCAAATAGGACCCATGCCTCCTTATTGATCCGGCATCCTCGGAGTTCCATGATGAGTGTGGGCCATAGGCACGCTCGCGGCCACCTTTCTGTGGTGCTTTTCATTGCCTCTGTGTGCGCGTTTCCTGCGGTTGGTCGCCGTGGGTGTAGCCGTGACTTACTCGATGATGCGCAGGCTGCTTTTTGGCCTGTGCAAGCCACTGTCGTGATGTTCAGTTTGTCCGACGTGGTGTTGCACGGGTGGCTTGGTTGTGCCTTACTCGGCTATTAGCCTACGCTAGGTCGGGTTATGTCGGGTATCTCTCGTGCGTTGTTGTTGGGGTGGTGGACGGTCCGTAGTTTCCGGTTTTGGCGTGCTGGATACTTTATTCTCGTTGTGTTTCCGGTGGGCGTTGGGATGTCGTTGTGGATGCTGGTTCTCGGTCAGTGCTAACCAATGTTGTGGTGCCTGGTATGTCCGGTTGGTGTTGTCCAGGTCTTTCGTACGCTCTGTGACGCCCCCGAATTAATCGTGCACTAATCATACTGATGTCTACTACGCAACTTTATTCTTGTAGACTTGTGTTGGGCCTCCAAGCGTAGAGTTTTGTAGGACAGTAGCAATTCTCCCTCAAGTGGATGACCTAAGGTTTATCAATCCGTGGGAAGTGTAGGATGAAGATGGTCTCTCTCAAACAACCCTGCAACCAAATACAAGAAATCTATTGTGTCCCCAACACACCCAATACATTGTATAGGTTCACTAGTTCGGCGAAGAGATGGTGATAAAAGTGTAATATGGATGGTAGAAATATATTTTTATAATCTGAATAAATAAAAACAGCAAGGTAGCAAGTAGTAAACGGGCACAAAAACGGTATTGCAATGCTTGAAAATGAGGCCTAGGGTCCGTACTTTCACTAGTGCAATCTCTCAATAGTGCTAATATAATTGGATCATATAACCATCCCTCAAAGTGCGATGAAGAATCACTCAAAGTTCCTATCTAGCGGAGAACATACGAAGACATTTTTTGTAGGGTACAAAACCACCTCGAAGCTATTCTTATCGATCGATCTATCTAAGAGTTCGTACTAAAATAACACCAAATAATTTCAGATTCATAATACTTAATCCAACACAAAGAACTTCAAAAAGTGCCCCAAGATTTCTACCGGAGAAACAAAGACGAGAACGTGCATCAACCCCTATGCATAAATTACCCCAATGTCACCGCGAGAATCCGCGAGTTGAATGCCAAAACACATATCAAGTGAATCAATATGATACCCCATTTTCACCACGAGTATTCATATGCAAGACATATATCAAGTGCTCTCAAATCCATAAAAGTATTCAATCCGATAACAACGAAATCTCAAAGGGAAAAACTCAATTCATCACAACAAGGTAGAGAGGGGAAAATACCATATGATCCGACTATATTAACAAAGACCGCGATACATCAAGATCGTAACATCTCAAGAACACGATAGAGAGAGATTAAACACATAGCTACTGGTACAAACCCTCAGCCCCGAGGGTGGACTACTCCCTCCTCATCATGGTGGCCGCCGAGATGATGAAGATGGCCACCGATGATGATTCCCCCCTCTGGCAGAGTGCCGGAATGGGGTCTAGATTGGTTTTCGGTGGCTACAGAGCCTTGCGGCGGCGGAACGTCTGATCTAGGTTTACCCCGAGGGTTTTTGGAATATTTGGGATTTTATGGGGCAAAGAGGGTGTTGGGGAACGTAGTAATTTCAAAATTTCCCTACGCACACGCAAGATCATGCTGATGCATAGCAACGAGAGGGGAGAGTGTTGTCCACGTACCATCATAGACCGAAAGCGGAAGCGTTAGCACAACGCGGTTGATGTAGTCGTACGTCTTCACGATCTGACCGATCAAGTACCGAACGCACGACACCTCCGAGTTCAGCACACGTTCAGCCCGATGACGTCCCTCGAACTCCGATCCAGCCGAGTGTTGAGGGAGAGTTTCGTCAGCACGACGGCGTGGTGACGATGATGATGTTCTACCGACGCATGGCTTCGCCTAAGCACCGCTACAGTATTATCGAGGTGGACTATGGTGGAGGGGGGCACCGCACACGGCTAAAAGATCAAATCAATTGTTGTGTCTTTGGGGTGCCCCCTGCCCTCGTATATAAAGGAGCAAAGGGGGGAGGTGCGGCCGGCCAGGAGGAGGCGCGCCAGGAGGAGTCCTACTCCCACCGGGAGTAGGACTCCCTCCCTTCCTTGTTGGATTAGGAGAAGGGGGGAAAGAGGAAGGAAAGGGGGGGGCGCCGCCCCCTTCTCCTTGTCCTATTCGGACTAGGGGGAGGGGCGCGCGACCCTGCCCTGGCCGCCTCTCCTCTTCTCCACTAAGGCCCACTATGGCCCATTAAGCCCCCGGGGGGTTCCGGTAACCCCTCGGTACTCCGGTAAAATCCCGATTTCACCTGGAACACTTCCGATATCCAAATATAGGCTTCCAATATATCAATCTTCATGTCTCGACCATTTCGAGACTCCTCGTCATGTCCGTGATCACATCCGGCACTTCGAACAACCTTCGGTACATCAAAACTCATAAACTCATAATATAACCGTCATCGAAACTTTAAGCGTGCGGACCCTACGGGTTCGAGAACTATGTAAACATGACCGAGACACGTATCCGGTCAATAACCAACAGCGAAACCTGGATGCTCATATTGGCTCCCACATATTCTACGAAGATCTTTATCGGTCAGACCGCATAACAACATACGTTGTTCCCTTTGTCATCGGTATGTTACTTGCCCGAGATTCGATCGTTGGTATCCCAATACCTAGTTCAATCTCGTTACCGGCAAGTCTCTTTACTCGTTTCGTAATACATCATCCCGCAACTAACTCATTAGTTGCAATGCTTGCAAGGCTTAAGTGATGTGCATTACCAAGAGGGCCCAGAGATACCTCTCCGACAATCGGAGTGACAAATCCTAATCTCAAAATACGCCAACCCAACAAGTACCTTCGGAGACACCTGTAGAGCACCTTTATAATCACCCAGCTACGTTGTGATGTTTGGTAGCACACAAAGTGTTCCTCCGGTAAACGGGAGTTGCATAATCTCATAGTCATAGGAACATGTATAAGTCATGAAGAAAGCAATAGCAACATACTAAACGATCGAGTGCTAAGCTAACGGAATGGGTCAAGTCAATCACATCATTCTCCTAATGATGTGATCCCGTTAATCAAATGACAACCCATGTCTATGGCTAGGAAACATAAATCTTTGATCAACGAGCTAGTCAAGTAGAGGCATACTAGTGACACTCTGTTTGTCTATGTATTCACACAAATATTATGTTTCCGGTTAATACAATTCTAGCATGAATAATAAACATTTATCATGATATAAGGAAATAAATAATAACTTTATTATATCCTCTAGGGCATATTTCCTTCAGCCTCCCACTTGCACTAGAGTCAATAATCTAGATTACACAGTAATGATTCTAACACCCATGGAGTCTTGGTGCTGATCATGTTTTGCTCGTGGAAGAGGCTTAGTCAACGGGTATGCAACATTCAGATCCGTATCTATTTTGCAAATTTCTATGTCTCCCACCTGGACTAGATCCCGGATGGAATTGAAGCGTCTCTTGATGTGCTTGGTTCTTTTGTGAAATCTTGATTCCATCGCCAAGGCAATTGCACCAGTATTGTCACAAAAGATTTTCATTGGACCCGATGCACTAGGTATGACACCTAGATCGGATATGAACTCCTTCATCCAGACTCCTTCATTTGCTGCTTCCAAAGCAGCGATGTACTCCGCTTCACATGTAGATCCCGCCACAACGCTTTGTTTAGAACTGCACCAACTGACAGCTCCACCGTTCAATGTAAACACGTATCCGGTTTGCGATTTAGAATCGTCCGGATCAGTGTCAAAGCTTGCATCGACGTAACCATTTACGACTAGCTCTTTGTCACCTCCATAAACGAGAAACATATCCTTAGTCCTTTTCAGGTATTTCAGGATGTTCTTGACCGCTGTCCAGTGATCCCCTCCTGGATTACTTTGGTACCTCCCTGCTAAACTTATAGCAAAGCACACATCAGGTCTGGTACACAGCATTGCATACATGATAGAGCCTATGGCTGAAGCATAGGGAACATCTTTCATCTTCTCTCTATCTTCTGCAGTGGTCGGGCATTGAGTCTTACTCAACTTCACACCTTGTAACACAGGCAAGAACCCTTTCTTTGCTTGATCCATTTTGAACTTCTTCAAAACTTTGTCAAGGTATGTGCTTTGTGAAAGTCCAATTAAGCGTCTTGATCTATCTCTATAGATCTTGATGCCCAATATATAAGCAGCTTCACCGAGGTCCTTCATTGAAAAACTTTTATTCAAGTATCCCTTTATGCTATCCAGAAATTCTATATCATTTCCAATCAACAATATGTCATCCACATAATCAGAAATGCTACAGAGCTCCCACTCACTTTCTTGTAAATACAGGCTTCTCCAAAAGTCTATATAAAACCAAATGCTTTGATCACACTATCAAAGCGTTTATTCCAACTCCGAGAGGCTTGCACCAGTCCATAAATGGATCGCTGGAGCTTGCACACTTTGTTAGCTCCTTTTGGATCGACAAAACCTTCTGGTTGCATCATATACAACTCTTCTTCCAGAAATCCATTCAGGAATGCAGTTTTGACATCCATTTGCCAAATTTCATAATCATAAAATGCTGCAATTGCTAACATGATTCGGACAGACTTAAGCATTGCTACGGGTGAGAAAGTCTCATCGTAGTCAATCCCTTGAACTTGTCGAAAACCTTTCGCAACAAGTAGAGCTTTATAGATAGTAACATTACCGCCAGCGTCAGTCTTCTTCTTGAAGATCCATTTATTCTCAATGGCTTGCCGATCATCGGGCAAGTCAACCAAAGTCCACACTTTGTTCTCATACATGGATCCCATCTCAGATTTCATGGCCTCAAGCCATGTTGCGGGATCTGGGCTCACCATCGCTTCTTCATAGTTCGTAGGTTCGTCATGGTCAAGTAACATAACCTCCAAAATAGGATTACCGTACCACTCTGGTGCGGATCTTACTCTGGTTGACCTACGAGGTTCAGTAACAACTTGATCTGAAGTTCCATGATCTTCATCATTAACTTCCTCACTAATTGGTATAGACGTCACAGGAACCGGTTTCTGTGATGAACTATTTTCCAATAAGGGAGCAGGTACTGTTACCTCATCAAGTTCTACTTTCCTCCCACTCACTTCTTTCGAGAGAAACTCCTTCTCTAGAAATGATCCATTCTTAGCAACGAATGTCTTGCCTTCGGATCTGTGATAGAAGGTGTACCCAACAGTCTCCTTTGGGTATCCTATGAAGACACATTTCTCCGATTTGGTTCAAGCTTATCAGGTTGAAGCTTTTTCACATAAGCATCGCAGCCCCAAACTTTAAGAAACGACAACTTTGGTTTCTTGCCAAACCACAGTTCATAAGGCGTCGTCTCAACGGATTTCGATGGTGCCCTATTTAACGTGAATGCGATCGTCTCTAAAGCGTAACCCCAAAATGATAGCGGTAAATCAGTAAGAGACATCATAGATTGCACCATATCTAGTAAAGTACGATTACGATGTTCGGACACACCATTACGCTGTGGTGTTCCGGATGGCGTGAGTTGCGAAACTATTCCGCATTGTTTCAAATGTAGACCAAGCTCGTAACTCAAATATTCTCCTCCACGATCTGATCGTAGAAACTTTATTTTCTTGTTACGATGATTTTCAACTTCACTCTGAAATTCTTTGAACTTTTCAAATGTTTCAGACTTATGTTTCATTAAGTAGATATATCCATATCTGCTCAAATCATCTGTGAAGGTGAGAAAATAATGATATCCTCCACGAGCCTCAATATTCATTGGACCACATACATCTGTATGTATGATTTTCAACAAATCTGTTGCTCTCTCCATAGTACCGGAGAACGGCGTTTTAGTCATCTTGCCCATGAGGCATGGTTCGCAAGTACCAAGTGATTCATAATCAAGTGATTCCAAAAGTCCATCAGTATGGAGTTTCTTCATGCGCTTTATACCAATATGACCCAAACGACAGTGCCACAAATAAGTTGCACTATCATTATCAACTCTGCATCTTTTGGCTTCAACATTATGAATATGTGTATCACTACTATCGAGATTCATCAAAAATAGACCACTCTTCAAGGGTGCATGACCATAAAAGATATTACTCATATAAATAGAACAACCATTATTCTCAGATTTAAATGAATAACCGTCTCGCATCAAACAAGATCCAGATATAATGTTCATGCTCAACGCTGGCACCAAATAACAATTATTCAGGTCTAATACTAATCCTGAAGGTAGATGTAGAGGTAGCGTGCCGACGGCGATCACATCGATTTTGGAACCGTTTCCCACGCGCATCGTCACCTCGTCCTTGGCCAGTGTTCGCTTAATCCGTTGTCCCTGTTTTGAGTTGCAAATATTAGCAACAGAACCAGTATCAAATACCCAGGTGCTACTGCGAGCTCTGGTAAGGTACACATCAGTAACATGTATATCACATATACCTTTGTTCACCTTGCCATCCTTCTTATCCGCCAAATACTTGGGGCAGTTCCGCTTCCAGTGACCAGTCTGCTTGCAGTAGAAACACTCAGTCTCAGGCTTAGGTCCATACTTGGGTTTCTTCTCTTGAGCAGCAACTTGCTTGCTGTTCTTCTTGAAGTTCCCCTTCTTCTTCCCTTTGCCCTTTTTCTTGAAACTGGTGGTCTTATTGACCATCAACACTTGATGCTCCTTCTTGATTTCTACCTCCGCAGCCTTTAGCATTGCGAAGAGCTCGGGAATCGTCTTATCCATCCCTTGCATGTTATAGTTCATCACAAAGCTCTTGTAGCTTGGTGGCAGTGAAGAATTCTGTCAATGACGCTATCATCCGGAAGATTAACTCCCAGTTGAATCAAGTGATTGTTATACCCAGACATTCTGAGTATATGCTCACTGGCAGAACTATTCTCCTCCATCTTGCAGCTGTAGAACTTATTGGAGACTTCATATCTCTCAATCCGGGCATTTGCTTGAAATATTAACTTCAACTCCTGAAACATCTCATATGCTCCATGATGTTCAAAACGTCATTGAAGTCCCGGTTCTGAGCCGTAAAGCATGGCACACTGAACTATCAAGTAGTCATCAGCTTTGCTCTGCCAGACGTTCATAACATCTGGTGTTGCTCCTGCAGCAGGTTTGGCACCTAGCGGTGCTTCCAGGACGTAATTCTTCTGTGCAGCAATGAGGATGATCCTCAAGTTACGGACCCAGTCCGTGTAATTGCTACCATCATCTTTCAACTTTGCTTTCTCAAGGAACGCATTAAAATTCAACGGAACAACAGCACGGGCCATCTATCTACAATCAACATAGACAAGCAAGATACTATCAGGTACTAAGTTCATGATAAATTTAAGTTCAATTAATCATATTACTTAAGAACTCCCACTTAGATAGACATCCCTCTAATCCTCTAAGTGATCACGTGATCCAAATCAACTGAACCATAACCGATCATCACGTGAAATTGAGTAGCTTTCAATGGTGAACATCATTATGTTGATCATATCTACTATATGATTCACGCTCGACCTTTCGGTCTCAGTGTTCCGAGGCCATATCTGCATATGCTAGGCTCGTCAAGTTTAACCTGAGTATTCTGCGTGTGCAAAACTGGCTTGCACCCATTGTAGATGGACGTAGAGCTTATCACACCTGATCATCACGTGGTGTCTGGGCACGACGAACTTTGGCAACGGTGCATACTCAGGGAGAACACTTTTATCTTGAAATTTAGTGAGAGATCATCTTATAATGCTACCGCCAATCAAAGCAAGATAAGATGCATAAAAGATAAACATCAAATGCAATCAATATAAGTGATATGATATGGCCATCATCATCTTGTGCTTGTGATCTCCATCTCCGAAGCACCGCCATGGTCACCATCATCACCGGCGCGACACCTTGATCTCCATCGTAGCATCGTTGTCGTCTCGCCAATCTTATGCTTCTACGACTATCGCTACCGCTTAGTGATAAAGTAAAGCATACAGGGCGATTGCATTGCATACAATAAAGCGACAACCATATGGCTCCTGCCAGTTGCCGATAATTCGGTTACAAAACATGATCATCTCATACAATAAAATTTAGCATCATGTCTTGACCATATCACATCACAACATGCCCTGCAAAAACAAGTTAGACGTCCTCTACTTTGTTGTTGCAAGTTTTACGTGGCTGCTACGGGCTGAGCAAGAACCGTTCTTACCTACACATCAAAACCACAACGATAGTTTGTCAAGTTGGTGCTGTTTTAACCTCCGCAAGGACCGGGCGTAGCCACACTCGGTTCAACAAAAGTTGGAGAAACTGACACCCGCCAGCCACCTATGTGCAAAGCACGTCGGTAGAACCAGTCTCGCGTAAGCGTACGCGTAATGTCGGTCCGGGTCGCTTCATCCAACAATACCGCCGAACCAAAGTATGACATGCTGGTAAGCAGTATGACTTATATCGCCCACAACACACTTGTGTTCTACTCGTGCATATGACATCTACGCATAAAACCTGGCTCGGATGCCACTGTTGGGGAACGTAGTAATTTCAAAATTTCCCTACGCACACGCAAGATCATGGTGATGCATGGCAACGAGAGGGGAGAGTGTTGTCCATGTACCATCATAGACCGAAAGCGGAAGCGTTAGCACAACGCGGTTGATGTAGTCGTACGTCTTCACGATCCGACCGATCAAGTACCGAACGCACGGCACCTCCGAGTTCAGCACACGTTCAGCCCGATGACGTCCCTCGAACTCCGATCCAGCCGAGTGTTGAGGGAGAGTTTCGTCAGCACGACGGCGTGGTGACGATGATGATGTTCTACCGACGCAGGGCTTCGCCTAAGCACCGCTACAGTATTATCGAGGTGGACTATGGTGGAGGGGGGCACCGCACACGGCTAAAAGGTCAAATCAATTGTTGTGTCTTTGGGGTGCCCCCTGCCCCCGTATATAAAGGAGCAAAGGGGGGGAGGTGCGGCCGGCCAGGAGGAGGCGCGCCAGAGGGAGTCCTACTGAGAGAGGAAGGAAAAGGGGGGCGCCGCCCCCTTCTCCTTGTCCTATTCGGACTAGGGGGAGGGGCGCGCGGCCCTGCCCTGGCCGCCTCTCCTCTTCTCCACTAAGGCCCACTATGGCCCATTAAGCCCCCGGGGGGTTCCGGTAACCCGTCGGTACTCCGGTAAAATCCCGATTTCACCCGGAACACTTCCGATATCCAAATATAGGCTTCCAATATATCAATCTTCATGTCTCGACCATTTCGAGACTCCTCATCATGTCCGTGATCACATCCGGGACTCCGAACAACCTTCGGTACATCAAAACTCATAAACTCATAATATAACCGTCATCGAAACTTTAAGCGTGCGGACCCTACGGGTTCGAGAACTATGTAGACATGACCGAGACACGTCTCCGGTCAATAACCAACAGCGGAACCTGGATGCTCATATTGGCTCCCACATATTCTACGAAGATCTTTATCGGTCAGACTGCATAACAACATACGTTGTTCCCCTTGTCATCGGTATGTTACTTGCCCGAGATTCGATCGTCGGTATCCCAATACCTAGTTCAATCTCGTTACCGGCAAGTCTCTTTACTCGTTCCGTAATACATCATCCCGCAACTAACTCATTAGTTGCAATGCTTGCAAGGCTTAAGTGATGTGCATTACCAAGAGGGCCCAGAGATACCTCTCCGACAATCGGAGTGACAAATCCTAATCTCGAAATACGCCAACCCAACAAGTACCTTCGGAGACACCTGTAGAGCACCTTTATAATCACCCAGCTACGTTGTGACGTTTGGTAGCACACAAAGTGTTCCTCCGGTAAACGGGAGTTGCATAATCTCATAGTCATAGGAACATGTATAAGTCATGAAGAAAGCAATAGCAACATACTAAACGATCGAGTGCTAAGCTAACGGAATGGGTCAAGTCAATCACATCATTCTCCTAATGATGTGAACCCGTTAATCAAATGACAACCCATGTCTATGGCTAGGAAACATAACCATCTTTGATCAACGAGCTAGTCAAGTAGAGGCATACTAGTGACACTCTGTTTGTCTATGTATTCACACAAGTATTATGTTTCCGGTTAATACAATTCTAGCATGAATAATAAACATTTATCATGATATAAAGAAATAAATAATAACTTTATTATTGCCTCTAGGGCATATTTCCTTCAGAGGGGGTGTGGGAGGCCACCGAGGTGGGCACAACCCACCTGGGCGCGCCTGGGGGCACCCCCAGGTGCTGCTCTGGCCCATTGGTGGTCTTCTGGTCCATAAAAAATCCACAAAAAGTTTCGCGGTGTTTGGAGTCCGTTTGATATTGATTTCCGGCGATGTAAAAAACAATCAAAAAACAGCAACTAGCACTGGGCACTGGGTTAATAGGTTAGTCCCAAAAAATGATATAAAGTTGCTATAAAATGATTGTAAAACATCCAGGAATGATAATAAAATAGCAGGAATACTTCATAAATTATAGATACGTTGGAGACGTATCAACATCCCCAAGGTTAATTCCTACTCGTCCTCGAGTAGGTAAATGATAAAGGAAATACTTTATGAAGTGTGAATGCTAGCAAAGTGCACAAGTTTGATCAATGATAATTTCTATCACTTTTCCTAGCATCATAACAGCAATTCTTTCATATAAACCTTCATGTTAAAGTAGCAACCAATTCACATGTTAAGCAACCGTGAGTACTCATCCAAAGTACTCTCAAGACTTACATCAGATCTATACTAAGTATGCGTGAGTACCAAAGGAATGGGGCTGTATCTTTGGACTGAAATGCAGAAATGCCAGAAGAGAAGGGAATGCCTAGCCTATCGAAGACTAGCATCTTGAAGCATCTTGCAACATTAGAAGAGTGCAGATTAGCATATTATAAAGTAGCAAGTTTATTTAGTAACGCCCAGAGAGCCTTCCTCGACTCCCTATGAGAAAGCAATCCTGGAGCCAACATATCCTTTTATCATCTTCAGTATCCAGTTCTAGTTGTATAGATGGGATACAACTCCGAGTGTCCGTTACCATGGACACGACGAATAGATAGAGTTCCCTGCAAGGGTGCACAAACTTACCAAACACGCTCGATTAACTCCGGCCGGGCACACCATCGGATCATACCCGGCCTCAGCTGATCGACACACCGTAGTCCTACCTAGACTCAACAGAGAGGCCAACACGCCAGTCACCCCCTAAGTGCTCAGGGGACTTGGGCCCATCGCCCTTTACACTCCTGCATGTTGCGAGGACGGCCGCGATCAGTCCTGGCTACCTCTTTATACAAAACAGGGGCTTACGCGGACCACCCGGGCACGTGCCTCTCCATCGCTAACGCCTGAGAGCTTTTGAAAGAAATGTACGACACAGTGTTCCCATACTTATTCCGGTGTGGTGGTCAGTGCGAAAAGGCCAGAGGCCTACTCGGGTCACATATCCAAATCGTTAGTGTCTTGGGAGCACGCAGAGACGATCAATGACCCATGATATGTGGTCCCGTCGCCCCGTCTCATGGACTTACGACAAGGGATAAGAATGCTCAGCCGTGCTGCGTATTTATCTCGCGGGTATCCTCCAGATCAACCTGACTCCACATCACTCGCGGGCACCCCTCGGGGTCGACCCGACTTCAACATAGTTCCGGTGGTAAAGTCAAAGTAAACGTGTGTCCAAAACACCAAGGGGGAATCTGAGGAATCACCCTTGATGGAATCCACTTGATGTAATCGTCAAGGTGAACTTTGGAGGAATCACCCTTGATGGTTCACACTTGAAGTGTTTCACGATAGTGTCGTTATCGAGAGTGGTGAAGGAGGAATCGCCCTCGATAGACCACGACCGATTAGCTACACTATAGAGTTATCATCATATGTGCGTTATGAGGTATTACCCTCGGCACTCGATAGTAGCTTTGCAGAGTCGTGCCACTAAAGGGGGTGTGAGGTGATGTGTCGGGCTCTGGACGTCGATCACGTTGATCGAGTCATCTGGTAATCCAGCGGGGACAATAGGGACAAGGTGAGGGGTCACTGATGGATCACTAACCAACCTATACAAAGCATATAGGATAAGTAGGTAAGGTACAAAAGTAGGTTACAAAAGCAGGCTATGCATCAGAATAGGAGCAATCATTTACAGTATCAAAAATCTAATGCAAGCATGAGAGAGAATGGAATGGGCGATATAGGAATGATCAAGGGGGTTTGCTTGCTTGGAAGCTCTGCAGACAGATACGAACCCTCGACGGCGAAGTAGACGATCACCGAATCAACAACGGTCTAGGGGTCTACCGGAAGGAAGTAATGGAGGGGGGAAACAAATAAGTAACGGAGCAATCAAATGCATCATAAAGCATGACATGGCAATAAGCTGTCCTAGGGGTGAGCTAACGTAGTGCTACACGTTAGAGACAGAGCGGGAAAATATCCGGGAATATTTTCCCGGCTCTGGGCAATTATCGGACAGGCGATCCAGAGGGGAAGGTTCCATGTTTGCAGTGTTAGAGGAATGTGACATGTATGTGGATAGCATATTCGGATTCCTCATATTTTTCTGATCATTTTTCATATATAAATTATTTTCATCCGAGTTACGGTTTATTTTCTATTAATTTTCAAAGTTTTAATCATTTTCTGAAAATCCTGGAATTAATATTAATTCGAAAAAATAGTTAAATACTTTTGTCACCAAGTGCTTCTCTAGCCAGAGTGTATTACAGGAGGGACCAGGGGGGTTCAGCCAACAGTTGACCAGTCAAGGTTGACTGGTCAACAGGGTCAAAGCGGGGCCCATCTGTCATTATCTCTGATTTTAATAGCTTATTTAATCCAAGTTAACTAATAGGAGGTGGCCCACATGTCATAGGGTACAACCAAAACTAAGCATAATAAATTTTTTTTGAGGGAAAGCCTTCATGGCGCACTTTATTGACATTTGAACAAAGTTACATTGTTTATTACATCTGAATCAATAAAGCTTGGAGGATTATCAATCCAAAAAACACTAGAAACTGTGCTAGCTGCATGTCTAGCTAAATTGTGCGCCACCAAATTTTCTTCCCGATTGCAATGATGCAATGAAGTAGGCCCAATGCTTAGAGCTAATTGAAAACACTCTGCAAGTATCGCTGAGTAAGGACTGAAAACTGGAGCAATTCCATTGAAAGCCTGAACTAGCTCGAGGGAGTCCGATTCCATAACGACCGGCGTACATCCAACTTTTTCTACGAGCTTGAGCCCTTCCTGTAGGGCCGTTGCTTCAGCCGTAGCCACATCTAGCAAGTGATTTAGGGGTGTACACGAGCCAGCAATTGCTTCTCCCTGATCATTACGAATAACAGCTCATGCCCCTCCCGTTCCATCACTGAAGAAAGATGCGTCCACATTCAGTTTGTATGTGTTCTTTGGTGGCTTGCTCCATAGTATTTCATTTGTGACAGCTTTAGGACCTACAACACCAAACTCACTTGCAATTGCCTATATTCTGAACGCTGATCATGCCGGTGGTGCAATGTATGCATCCTTGACAAACTCCCTCCGTTGCCACCAAATATACCAGGATCCAACAACAATTAATTCTTTTAGCCCAACATGACCAAGTACAGGAGACTTGTTGTTTGGTCGCCGCAAGATCACTTCCAATACAATTGATCCAGGCCTATCAATGTGTGTAACTTCCTCAATTATGTCCAAAAATGCCCAAGACTCACCATACCTGCTTTGCTCGATAGCAAGTAAACATCAGATGCTTGATGTCCTCCGCACCCTATGTACATATCGGGCATTGGCCCGTAGTCGGGATATGCCTGTTTGCTAGTACAGCCAACCCTGGGAGAATCCCATGCAAGGCCTTCCACACGAATATTTTCACTTTACTCGGAACCCTCAATTTCCATAGATCTCCCATACCGGATTCCGACCTGATGTCCCTTGTCCATCCGCTAGCATCAACCTGTGACGATGAGAGTGACACTACAAAAAAATACACTTCCGTGATGATACGTGTTTGTCACAGTAGGTCGCGTTTTTTGTCATGCATGTACATCCATGACGATTTTATGACAGAATCAAGATAGTCATACCTGTGCCGTCGTAGAAGTGTTCCATGACATTACCAAAATTATCATCACGGAAGTGCCCACTTCCATGACGATAAATCGCGCGTCATAGAAGTGCTTTCGTCAAGGGTGACCGACATGTGGCATCCACCGTAACGGAACGCCGTTAAGCTATCGGGTCGGGTTTTGGATCCGATAACCCATTAACAGCCCCGACCAATGGGAAATTTCCACGTGTAAAATTCTTATTGGCCGGACGAAACATGTGTCAGGTCGTCAGTGGGTCAGATGGGCGCCTATGATATGTCGACACGTGCCACGGCCCACCACTGGCCCATTTAGCTTACAAAGCCGGCCTGTTTGACTTGGTCAAAAGTTAACAGGCTGGCCCATGAAAAGCCTGTTAACGGTCTCTTCGCAAATAGCCCATTTTACGGCCCGTTAACTCACGGCCCGTTAGGCCCTAAAGGAAATCGGCCCAACAACGTCATGTGGGCCGTCAAATATAACACCAGCCCATTTCACTTTCGGCCCATGTATGGCCCACAACGTCTTTCGGCCCATATGAGGCCTTCGTATCTTTCGGCCCTTTACAGGCCCACGGTGACTCTAGCCCATAATGAACAGTATTTTTCTTTATACCCGTTAACGGCCCGTGATTTACATGGGCCGTTTCCAGCCCGTGTTAGCTTTCGGCCTATTGACGGCCCATACGTTCTTGGGCTCCTTTTCGGCCCTCGATTACTTCCGGCCCGTTACTGGCCTGTTCCCCTAATGGGCCAAATTCGGCCCATGGCAAGAGTCGGCCCGTTACTGGCCTGTTCCCCTAATGGGCCAAATTCGGCCCATGGCAAGAGTCGGCCCGTTACTGGCCTGTTACCATAATGGGCCAAATTCGGCCCATGGCAAGAGTCGGCCCGTTTCTGGCTTGTTAACCCGTTGCGCCGTTTCCAGCCCGTCCTATATTCTGGCCCATTAACGACCATTTATGCCTGTGACAGAATTAAGCCTTTGCTGTCCTACGGCCTGTTAACGGCCTGTTAATGGCCTGTTACCGTGCTGGGCCGATACCAATTACGCCCGATTACGGCCCATGTAGACCCATTTATCCGACGGCCCGAGGCCCACCGATTACAGGCCCATTTATCGACGGCCCGTAGGAGACCCATGGATCCTACGGCCCGTATATGGCCCATGGTAGTTGCGGCCACTAGCAAACCAGGGAAAAAGAAGACTAGGAAATAAATAAGGCCGAAACTAACGCTAGGCTATTAAGGCGATTGCACAGATTACATCCACTCGGCATCAAAGATCGCCACCAGTGCAAATATAGGGAACACCCTATACTATACAAAAATGGCTTGCTGTTTTCTTCAGCCGGTGGCTGCACGTTAAGAATAAATTTTGTATCGCACCAAAACAAATTACAACTATATAACAAAAGGAAGGTTGGCATAAAACTTAACAGTCTAACAGATAAATGCACCACCAGAAGTTCAGAAGCTCAGTTCATTTGACCTGACTGTTACGTTTTCATGCTGTATTGTCCGATGGAGCACCATAACCCTCGCCTTCATTTCCCCTAGGCTCCTGAACAACATAGCAAATGTCTGATAGTCTGGTTTCAAAACCATGCATATCTCGACGACATTGAGCAATGTTTCTCCTTGTTTCACAAAGGGTCTCTGTTAGGGAATGGACTTGTGTCTGGAGCGCAGATACAACATTGCTTTGAGCTTGCATATCTTGATCATGAGGCAGTTTGGACGATATTGCCTTAACAACCAACCCAGTATTACGCAGGAACGTGCTTTTGGCACTGTTAGTGGACAGGTACTGACCCACTGCAGCAAGAGCTGACATTGCGGTTATAGTTGCCTCGCCACCTTCAGAAGGTGGCAGTTCCACCATTTTTTCCATAGCTCGCTGAAAAGTTGAGGTTTTACATTAGTAGTACCAGAACAGAAGATATTAAGGAGGCAGCAAAACCAAACAAAATAGCTTTGGTCTATATACAGAACTTATTCTGGTGAACCCATGTAAAATATTAGTTGTATTTTATTGCAAAGTACATAATAAAACCAGGTTCCAAACATATGACCATGTACCATCGCTAATGTATTGTCTATTTCTTCACATTGTATTGAGGGCTAAGGATAAAGAGACGAGGTTTATAATACGGTAAGCATAGTATGACATCATTCATATCACAAAACATCTGAGAACAAACAAACAGACAATTGTAACGTTGTGTGGGCAAGTCCAGCACGGAACTAGATTACGGGTCAAGATCAAAGGAACATCACTCCTCTCTTTTAAACCTTGTAAGGTGCAATGATACGCTAAGACAATTGTGTATAAAATTGAAAAAAGTAATAGACATTGGCTGCAAACCATGCAGTTCAAGGCACAAGTCAGAGTAAGTAGTAGTTAAAAGGCATGAGGATTAAGGACTTACAATAGGGGCTTTGACTGGTGTAGTCATGCCCTTCTTCTTGCTGGTGTGACAGTCCTTGAAGATTTCCACAGCATTTGGTTCAGGTAATTTTTGGTCCTTGCGGGCTTTCCTCTGCATTTCGAACAAGTCAATATAGATATGATAATATGGTACAGCAAAAAGAGTGAAACAGCAGCTAATTACAAGAGCCTCGCCGTGTGCAATATAGCTACGAGATCCTGTCGTTTGTTGGAATTTCACTTTCGTACGGTTGGCCTTGTTCTTTGAACAGTTCACCTACAAGAAGATATATTTGTGTGGCACATGCGTAAATAGGACTTCAACATGTGATCTGATCACATATATATAATGTACATGATACTTCGGATCAGACCAGTGTTTAACAAGGCCCCTCCAGTCTTCATCCGATATATTTTCCACTGGAGATGTTTGGGAAAGTTCACTGTTAGCCTTGCCTTCAAAGTGAGTTTTCCTCAAGTTATACCGATACTGTCGCAGAGCAGACTTGAAAACATGGGTGCAAGCTTGTCTGGTTGCATCATCTTGGCTATCCAACTTGAACCTCATCTGTTGAAAGTTATGGGAGTCTCATTATCAGCAACCTAGAAAGTATGGGACAGAGCAAGACGATATTACTAGTTTCCATACATAACCATACTTACAGATAAATGGTCGAGGAAGGTGTTGAACTGGGTTTCGTCTTTGTCATTCCTGTACTGAATCCATGTTGGGAGGATACGTACATGACACCTAACGGCAACCGCTGCCTCTGATACTAACTTGGCTGACTCTGTAGCATCACGTGGCCTTTTTAAACCTGCCTCAAAACGGATCTCCATTCTTCCTCCTCTAGATTTAGTTAACCTATCGAGCATTATCCCTGATGTTTGTTTCCTCTTGCGCCTAGGTGCTAGTCCAACAACGAACATAGGAAGTGTTAGTGTACATCAAACTGTGAGACTACATATAAAGAAGCATGCAACTGTAACTTGACTCCAGCAACTACCTTCTTGCTGTTGAAGCTCACAAGGTTCATCTGATATTGCCAACTCGTCTTGTGTCAAGAGTGCTTGGGAAGTAGTGTCAGGTGGCAAGGGAGCTTGGGAACGTGCTGCTAGCTCAGTTGACGCACGAGTAAGTCGTGCAGCTGGTAGTACTGTGGTAGGTGTTGCAAGAACTAGGGCTGTCTCTGCTTGTTTGGTGGCAGCTATTTGTTTCTGTTTGGCTTTTTTTGCAACTCGTGTAGCATGGGATGCCGTGTTTGTAGAATTTTCCGCTGGACTTTGACCTTCTATTGCACCATCAGTAGCAGCAGAATCTGCAGGATTCATCCGCTTCTCATTCCCTGCCATTCTATGTTTCTTCCTCTTTCTCTGTGCCATGTTAAGTCAAGCCGACAAGAAAAACGAATAACAATTTAGTTCTTCAGAATAAATTGATGCGTGATGCAGACGAACTGAACTTTGATGTTAGACAACCACATGATAGGAGGATGTAATATGTATGAAAAACAGGACGGAAGAGATAACCAGAACTATGATGTGTAAACTAAGAAGAAGACATTTCACCAAATTAGAAGCAATGCAATGGAAGGTAGACACCATATGAAAGATGCTACAAATATCGCTCTGCCAAGTTAACAGTGTCTCATCATAAATGGCGTCTAAACAAATGTGAAGCAGTACAAGAAATAAATCATATGCAAGATGCAAACAACATCACACTACCATGTTAGAGGTCTCTCGTCATTAGTGCCATTGCATATTCACAGCATTGCATATTCACAGCTTATGATGTGTAAACTAAGGAGAAGGCATTTCAACAAATTAGAAGCAATGAAAGCTAGACACCATATGAAAGATGCAACGAATATCACTCTACCAAGTTAAAACTGTCTCGTCATAAGTGCCATTTCAACAAATTAGTAGTACAAGCTAGAAAAGAATGTGAGATGTAACCTATATCACACTCCGAAGTCAAATGTGTCTTATGATAAGTGATTGTTGCAGGTTACACAACAGTAGTAATTTGATGTAAGAACATGGTGTGATAGACAGATATTGTATGTTCTAGAAACAGGAACACGTGTCTTATTCAAGTATAATGTGTAAAGTAAGCAGATGGAATTCAACAAAATTAGAAGCAATACAAGCTAGACATCACACATAACATGCAACCACATATAACAGTGCCAAGTTAGAGGGAGCACCGGTGATGCTGCACTAGGGGAGACATGCTCATCATAAACATAGCTTTGTTGAGTGTCTATGCATGTGTTGTCTTGGAAATCATCTTGGGGGTGTGGAGGAGTAGAAACTGTAGAGGCCCTCCGTTCGGAAGGAGCACCTTTATCCGCTGCCTTGCTAACTTCCTTCCGCTTTATTGATTTTGAATTGTCAAGTAAAACCAACAAGAAAAAGCAATAAAATTCTCTCTTCAGAACTCATTCATGCATGATACTGACAATCACTACTTTGATGTAAGGCAAACACATGATACCAGGATGGAATATGTACGAAAAACAGGACGGCATGGCATGTTCACAACTATTTGTGTAAACTAAGCAGAAACCATTCCAGCAAATAAGAAGCAATGCAAGCTAGACACCACATGAAAGATGCAACCAATATGACTCTGCCAAGTTAAAAGCGTCCCATCATAAATGGAATTTCAACAAATTAGAAGCAGCGCATGCTATAAATCATATGAAAGATGCAACTAATATCGCACTGCATATACTAAAGGTGTCTCATCATGTTGATTGATGCGGGATACAAAAAAACAATAGTTTTATGTAAGGACATGCTTAATAGACAGATGTACTATGTACTAAATACAGGAAGGCATGTCACATTAACAGGTATAATGTATAAGCTAAGCAGACTAGCACATGCAGTTTAACCAGATTGGAAGAATTACAATCTAGACACCATATGCAACATGCAACCACATATCACGCCGCCAAGTTAGAGCAAGCACCTGCGATGCTAGTGTAGGGGAAATGCGGTAATCAACTACAGAGCTACGTTCACTATCTTCATCTAGCATTTCTGTTTCTTGAGAATCATGTCGGGAGGCTAACGCTGCATTCTTTAAATGAGGAGTAGTCCCGTTGCCTGCCTGCCTCGTCATAAGTGATTGATGAGGGATACACAAGAACATTAGTTTGATGTAAGAACATGGTTAATACACAGATGTACTAGTATGTACCAAAAACAGAAAGGTATGTCATATTCAAAGGTATAATGTGTAAGCTAAGCAGATGCAATTTAACAAAATTGGAAGCAATACAAGCTAGACATCCGGCTGGAGTGGTGAGCATGATCATCTAGGACCTGAGAGCCTAGTGGGAGGCGGGCTGCTTCGCCACCATCGCAACTTTTTAGTTGGCTTCCAGGTGATGCCTATCTTTGCTGGGCTTGTCACTGGCTCGACCAGTGCCTGACTAGCTATTTGTCTTCTGGTGCTCACGGGATGGTGGTTCATGTAAAAAAATATCTTTCCTTATCTTACCGACTTCGGCCTTTCGAATACAAGCTAGACACCATATGGAACATGCAACCACATATGACACCGTGAAGTTAAAGCAAGCACTTGGGATGGTGGTTCATTGCGAGCGAGGTCATCAACTCCAGAGCTACGTTTACCGTCTCCATCTGCTGACACTGCACCCTTTATAGCGCTGTAACGTGTCTTGCCTACCCGCATACGAAGCTGGAGCGACTTCTCTCTTTTCTTTTTGGCTTCTCTCATGGCAGCAGAGTCTGAAATACCCTTGCATGAAAACACAATAGTGAGAGTAAGGGTGAAGTGTGTGCAGAACTAGTGCACTGTAAAAGTAGCAGATAGCAGGTGGCTGAAAAATAAATGATAGGAGACATATGATAGCTCTACAACATTGCATGGCAAACAAAATTAGATTCTACTCCGTATGATTTTGTAATATATGAGCACAGGAAATGCAGGTACTCCTCCAGCACACCACCACATGTGGTCTTATCTAAGATAACAGTCGACTAAAAATAAATAGGTCAGTCAATTTTTTTAATGAACCGTCCGATCTATAAGGAACGGGCAGATGGCCTTCGTCTACCTCCCGCCAGTCACTGTTGACGATCTTTCTCGAACCGCCAGCGACCACCGGCCCAGACCCCTGCCTCCGCCGCCCCGCCCTCCCATCGACCTCACACCACCGCCGTGCTTGGCAGCGCCCGCAGGCCATCCCTTTAATCCCGGCCGACCTCCAGATCGGGCGCCAGTAGCTCTAGGCCGCACACACCCCTAAGATAAACACCAAGGCGCTGCTTCCCCGGCGTAATAGGCGTACTAGTGCCTGTTACACCGGGGAATGCTTCCGTTAATTGGGAATCAACTGGCCAGAAATTGAAATTCAGGGGGGCGACGGACCTCTAGCTAAGGTGAAATAGTATATGAGGAGAAACCTTGTGCATCGCGAGTTACTAGGAACATCTAGTATCAAGAAGAAGCGGTCAACTAGTGTCTTCTGTGGGATGAATACCGTGCAAGCAGAGATGTAAGATTTGCACGAATAAGGGAAGATGAGTACCTTTTTCGGTTGCCGGTGTGGTCACCTCCACATGTCGCGCCGATCTTCTTCTTTTTACCGGGGAAACCGATGTTCTGGAGGGTGCAGGCTTGGACGAACCCATGGCCAAATTGTTGACTGTGTTGCCGTGGCCGTATGTCGGCGGAGGGGAAGCAGATCCGAGGCGGCGAAGGACGGCGTAGCAGGAACAACTCTGGTGCGGTGGAGGGTGGCGAAGTTGGAGCGGCAGCGGTGAGGCGCAGGACGGCGTGGTTGAACTGGCTCGGGTACGGACGGCTCGGCCTCGGCTTCAACTACTAGCCGTGGAGGGCGTTGCGGTAGAGGTTGCGGTGGACGACGACGTTGGGGTATCGGCTCCGGCGTGATGGAGGAGGGCGGCGGTTGATGGGTGGGATGGGGTGGCGGACGGAGGACGCCGGGGTTTCGCGGCTGGTGGAGAGGTAGTTTTGGCGCCCACGGAGTACGAATGGGGAATCAGACGGGTGGGGGGGAACCATGTTTCGGTCTGGGATGCGCTTGTTTTTGGCTTTTTTGAACAGAAGATGCGACGCGCTTGTTTGAAATTTGGGGAAAGTACAAACTTTGCCCCCCTCTTAAATTTCGGACCTACTGCGGGTCGGGGGTAGGATGGTAATCCCAGGTGTCCCAAATAGTGGGCGGGAGCGATTTCGGCCGCGCGCATGTGTGCTTAGGCGGCCATTGTGTATGAATGTTTTTCGGATGCGGTTGCGTGGCATCTAGATGAAGCTACAAACCTACCCCGGTTTAGACCTTTGGACGTCGGGCCGGTAGGTTTCACGGGTTAGAGTTATTAGAAAAGTAATTTCCTTGTACTACCAAACATTGGTCTCACGCGGTTTCGGGCGAGTAGAGGCTCTTTTGGCGCTTCGTTCGAAATTTCGAAACACAAGCATTCACGTTTAGAGTACTCTTGAACTATGAGGATTGAACTAAATAGACAACGTTATATTTGACCTTGTATGTTTGAAAACCTCATTAAATTATCCGCTTCTTTTTGAAATTTTGACACTTGAAAATCCTATAACTACGATTAATTTGGAATGGAGGAGCTAAATTTGAATCTATTTTGTACACGACTACATATGCTATTATGTACAAAATCAGAGCAAAGATTGGTGCCCCCATAATTTAGGTATGGTTTACAAATGCCATGATATCAAATTCAAATAATTGAATGGACTTCATGTTGAATTCGATTTTTTTAAACCACCTTAAGTTGAATTCAAATGTATGCTAGTTCATAGGTAGCTATTTATAATGTCCATTGTGTAACTTTCGTATGTATAATGTGCTTTACACACACAACATGAACTATACTCACGTTTATATTCGATTGCTAAAGCGATGCATTGTCTGGAGTTCAAAATACTAACTATGTGGATCGATTGTGTCGAATAATAACATAGACATGCTCAAATTTGATAGAATCTAGATGTCTAATGGATCAATGACCGCTCCTTACGCGAATTGCAAATATCATGATCCCATCCTAATATTTGGATACAATTTATATCTTTAATCAATGTGTAGAGCAGTCTTTTACGTGTAGTTTCACTCTCCATCGGTGGTCTCTCACACATGCTCACACACTCTCTCCCGAGGTGTCTTTCTCGCACACATGCTCTAGATATAACCCTCCCTCCCTCTCATAACCATTTACAACTGTTTTCACTAACCTTTATCACAAGCATTCTTCCTCTCGCAAACATACACACGCACAATCCTCATCGACCCTTTCTATATACATGGACCTGCCTACGTGTCTCATGTACGCACATTATCTTTACGCCTGTCTCTCACGCATTGTCTCACACCTCTCTTCCTAATCGACGAGTACGATTCTAGCAGAGCATTCTGTAGGATGCCCCTTAAAGTTAGGTTGGATGAATAGTAATATCAGAGATAAAGGGGTTACCTTAGTCCGAGAACCTAGGGTTACAAATCCTAGCCGGCTTTGTCAGTGGACACAGAGTCCTTCACAATTCTGCTATCTTTGTCTTGTACGACTAGTCATCCATGGGTCTTCCTAAATGCATCACGGGCCGACCAATGTGGCGCAGGACGGAACCGAACGAAGGGCCTCACCTCGACCCACCAGACCTCACGCGGTGAGACACCCTCTGCCCCCACGTCTCATTATCTTCTCACACCCACACATACCAACACAAACACCACACACACAGAAAATTTCTCCTGGTGCCTCTATTCCCTCCCCCCTTGCATATACACACTCAAGGGAATGGAATCTCTTGTCGTGACGTCATATTCGTCTCTCTCTCTAGACCACTCTCATTTCTCGTGCTATCTCTCCCACGCCCCCGTCGGCCCCTCTATCCATGCCTCTCTCGAATACGTAATACACAAACATACCTCTCTAGGCCCCCCCAAATGCATCAACTACACATTCACACATGTTACATCACGTACCCCATTGATCTAAAAAGCCCTCTCTTCACGTTTATTTCGCATACAACATTCCTTTTGAATAAAGTGTGGCCAAAAAATTATTTTAGAGTTTCTACATATATACAACATTACAAAGTTATATGGAGGAGTACGAACGCTAATTTGCATTGCATGGTGCCCACAATGATATTTATTCCGCACTGTGAATTTGTATATTTTTATACTATATACAAAGTTAGTCATAATAAAGAGAAACGAAGAGCATCTCTCTCTCCATCGCATACCCCCCTGTATGCCCCTTTCACGTATGCACACAAAACTATCTCCAGGTCCTCTAAAAGTAAGCCCCCAGAAAATTCACGCATGTTTCATCTTTCTCTCGCGATATATGCAATGACGATCATTGTATTTGAAGCGAAAGCACGATACGTACATTGGACTTCAGAACCCACTCATTACGGTCACCATTTATGTTTAGTGGTTATTATACAGTCACGGGCTCACCGTACAACTCTGTATTTGCTCATAACATGACTAGTTGACCAGTTAAACGCTCCACATGGCACCTCTAGTGTTGCATCACATTATCTCACTACCATCGTGCCCACCTGTCGACTTGTATCTACTCTACATCTACACTCTTATAAAATACATAAAATACACTCTTATAAAAACAGAGTTGGTGATGATGGTGTGCCTGCCATCCTGCAATATAGGCCGTCCGATTTATATCTGACGGATAGGAAAGAAACTATGGCAATTTTGCAAAAAGGTACCCACACACCTCTCCACATTTGCAAATAAGGCCTTCCCTCGTTCATCCTTTTCTCTCACAAGATAAACAAGTCATACAAATGCATCTTGATGTTACGTGCAACGCACAGGCATCTTGCTAGTAAGAATGAAAACAAACGACAAAAAAATATTTGGACGGTGGTTCGAAGTCATGACCGCGGGCACAGCGGACAAGGTGGCCTTGTATTGGTATGCTGAGCCGTCTGTTTTAACACACAGGAGCTGGTGTGGTGATTATACACACACGCATGCATGCACACGAACTGCATCCACGCAACACTCACACAAACACATGCACCCATGCACGCACGCAACACTCACACGTACACACGCAGCCACGCACGCACGCAACACTCACACGCACACACGCACGCATGCATGCACACACCAGTACACCACATGACCAACACACACTCTCACGCTCAAGTGCTCAACCTACACGTGCATGCGCACACATCAGGCCCTGACAGACACATACACAACCAGGTGATTCCCGCGCACAGGTTGGAGCCTTGTCGCGCCTGCATAAATTTGTGTTTATCTGACCTTTTGCCTATGTGAACTGACAGGTGGGACCCACAAGGAACGTGGTCAATTTAACTAGTCAACATGGCGCCACGCAGACTATTTGGCCGGTCAACAGAGTGCAATCCGATGCTGAACTGTGAGCAAGTGATCATATAATCACCACAAAACGTATATAGTGACCGTAATCAGCTTATTCTGAAGTTCGGTGACCGTATTATGCTTTTCTCTCTGTAGGCCCTCCAAAACTACATCTCTACATGTTCTCGCATGTTACATCTAACAACTATGCAATACAGCACTACAACTACACTCTAACACAATAAATCATATGTGTTTTTTAGTTTTACTAGATATCATATTGTTACTTATAATTATTCAGTTTGCATACATTAAAATTGCCTTTGAAATGTATGGCCAGTATCATCTACCGCGCGGGAAAAATCCCGACCTTTCCTGTTTAATCGGGTTTGTATCGATGGATCGTGCGAAATAGCAAAACTATAGTACTATACAGTACTACAAGTGACAGTTCACTGGGCCGTCGTGTCGTCTACTCCTCCATCGTAAGAGTGGAGCGCTCGCTTTCATAAATCTTCTAGTCCCTTTCGCCGACATGTGGGACATCAAGCTACCGGGTCCACGTGCCATACCGGAATACAGTGCAGAGCAGCCGGGGTGAAGCACCCCAGTCATGGCGCCGGCGTAGTAATGAGCAATGAGGCATCAAATCACAAAGCTGCACCTTTCCCGCGGTTAAGTTGGAGGGACGAAGCAACCATCACATCATTTCACTCGTTGCTGAATCCGCTTCTCCCTCATCTTCTTCAACTTAACCACGTGTTGCTTCTGCCGTTGTTCTGCCTCATGTGGGACGCGGATTGGCTTGGTAAAGCACTGACACGTGGGACCGCATGTTAGCAAACTGCAGGACAACGTCCTCCGAAAATAAGAAGCCTAATCCTAGACTTACAAAGGGCTACGTAGCTGCTACGTATACTTTCCATCTATTCTATATATGCCCCCCTGATTTTCAGGTGGGGTGGGCCTAATCCTCTCCTTTAATCCAATCAAATAGTCCCACATCACATCAGTTCGTAACTTTACATAAACCATTACATGGATGTAGCATTGCTCAAATAAGAAACCCCCCCCCCCCCGCCATCCGCGCGGCAAAATCACCTCCTTTTTACTAATCTTGATTCTATAATTTTTTAGATCAATATAATTGAGATTTGTATAGATAGCACACAGGAGCAAAACCAAGTGGTACGATTAAGGGCATCCACAATGTGTAGCCAAATGTGAAAATAGCTTTTGGCATCGTGGGAACCATTGTGGACGGTGTTGCCAAAACCAAAAAGATGGAACCGAAGCTCCCTGATTGATTGATTGAAGGAATAGAAAAATGCAACGTCTCTCCTCTTTCTCCCATGCTTGGACGCATGTAGTACAGTATAGAGCACAGAGTCTACTCCCCTGTCCCTTCTATCACAAATCACAAAGCAGTGAGGCATCAAATCACAAAAGCACGGATGAAGCAACCATCATTTCACTCTTCGCTGACTCCGCTTCTCCATCGTCTTCTTCGAGAAACCATCTCACCGCACTAGTACTCCTAGTAGTACTAGTAAATGACTTCCTGGATGCAAATAAGGCGGTTGTCTCGGCTTGCAGGCGGCACTTGCGACCGACTTACCGTGGTCTCCCTCAATGGTGTTCTCCGTCGAACGCACTTCGCCAAACCACCAAAAAAAAGATATCGTCGACGTCACCGCAATGGGGAAGGAAGTCAAATATAGTTACTACCTCCATTTTTTTCTGTACACAAGGCCAGTATATCAAAATTACAATTTGCAAAGGGCCACTAACACTAATCGAGGCAAAATTTATGGGGTTAGCAACCAAGGACATTAATATCCCCTGCATGCATGCGGAAGTGAGAAGGTTGGTTTGCATGGCGCTGCATTAATCAAGCGATGAGGAGTGAGATGGTTAGCTCTTTGGTCTTTGGAGAAAAAAAATACGCATTAATTGACACGTGAAACGAGGATTTGTATCGATTAAATCCCGTGAAGGAAAACCCCACCTTTCTTTTTTAACACTAGTACTCCTAGTACGTACGTACTTATCCTGTTTGGGTCTAGGCCTTGCATTGCCAAACTTCGCCACACATTTTTGCCAAGCTTGCCTAAAGTTTTCAAAATGAGAAGGAGGTACACTTGCGCACGGCTGTCGCGGTCGCACCGCACCCTCGCATGGTCGCTCCTGCATGCCGCGGTCGCACCGCACCCTCACACAGTCGCTCCTGCACGCCGCAAACCCAACCAAGGGAACGCACCCTCACTGACACGTGCTGTCGCATGTGAACAAACCAAACTCAGCCATCCTATCGCTGACACATAATTTTCGTTCATAGAGTATGTTTATCCAACCGCATGTTGGGGAGTATCCGTACGGCCCGTGCGGTGGTCTGTTGGGGAAGAAGAAGAGGTGAGGAAGAAGGAAAGAAGGGTTAGGAGACGTAGGATATTCATCCAACCGCCTGAAATGGTAGACTGACCCAAGTCAGGCGACTTGCATAACAAATATATGTTTTTACATAGCAAAAGATCCATAAAAACAACAACATAAAGAAAAACTATCACTGCTCGCGGAAAGAGACAACCTCGTCGTCTTTGGCTGCCGGCGCGAACCAGCCGTCGCTGCCGACGTGTGTCTCCGCACCGTGGTTGTCCTCGGCCTCCAGCTACTCGTTCAAGCGGAGCATGCGGGCACTCTGCACGGACGAGAGCACAACCCGGTTCAAGTCGAGGACGTCTGGTTCCGCCTGCAGGAGGGCCTCGATGGCAGCGGCATCCGCGCGCTCCGCGTCGAGCCTCCGCCGCCCGGTTCAAGTCCAGGACGTCCGGTTCCGCCTGCAGGAGGGCGTCGATGAGAGCGGCATCTGCGCGCTCTGCGTCGAGTCGAGCCTCTGCCGCCCGGTTCAAGTCCAGGACGTCCGGTTCCGCCTGCAGGAGGGCCTCGATGGCAGCGGCATCCGCGCGCTCCGCCTCAAGTTGAGCCTCCGCCGCCCGGTTCACATCCACGGCATCCGGTTTCGCCTGCAGGAGAGCCTCGATGGCAGCGGCATGCGCACGCTCCGCGTCAAGTTGAGCCTCTGCCTCCTGGTCCTCCTTTAGTATCGCCATGTTGAACCGCTGGTCCGCCTGCACCATGGGTTCTCGGACGCCGGCACGAAGTCGACGTCCATCGTCTCATACCCATCGGGGGCCTTCTGCGCCGCGACCTTCGCCATGAACATTGGATCGGCTTCCTCCTCCTCGTAGCTTGGCTCCAGAGAACTCGGGGATTGGCCCGCCGCAAAGCGAGCTTGGGAACGGAGGTCTGTGGTGCCGACCGCCGCCGCGATTTCTGCGCGGTGCTCCGGCGTCAGCAACTTGTAGTAAGTGATCTTGCGGCGCACCATGGCTTTCCGGCGAACTAGGGGACGCTTGATGTGGGCTAGGGGATCGAAAGGTGGGGGAATGGGCTGGAGATTTGGTGTGGTTTTAGGGCAGTGGCTGGCGTAGGCCGAGCAGCGAAGGTTCTGGTGTGAATAGTGGTTCCGGTGACGACCGGTCAATCGGTTTTGACTGTACATCGCTCTTGTCGCGTTCGCGTTGCAGCCCGGCACGCTGGACCCTCCACGTCGCTCACCGAATGGAATGCACTTCGTCTTGCGTTTTCGCTCGCTTGTGGGACCGCAGTTGAGAGCAAACCGACGTCCCTCCCCCTCCCCCGCCCGCGTCATTTATTATACCACGACTCCCTCCATTTTATGCGGAGTAAATAAAAACGGAGGGAGTATACTACGGATGAGGATCCCCTGACGTGGCCGAACCCATTGAGTAACTGACATGCGGGGCCTAGCAAGCATGGGGTCCGCCAGTAAGTGACCGAAAGGGAGGGCAAGGCAGGGATACCTACGTTAGAGGATCCACTTCAACTATACTACTTTGACCAAATGTTAGAGTAATAATATATGACATGCAACTTACAAAAATGTTAGAGTAATAATATATGACATGCAACTTACACAAAGCATACAGGGTCTAATGCGTTTTTCGAGGCTAACTTTGACCAAATGTTAGAGTAATAATATATGACATGCAACTTACACAAAGCATACGGTCAAATTCGTATGTGAAAGGAGTTTGCAATGATATAATTTTCACATTATACATCTCATGTACTATTAATCTTGTCAATAGTCAAATTGGAAACCATCTTGAGTACAAATCTAGGAGTACGTACGAATCTAACAATATTGACTGGGCGTTGTTGAATGTTGATACCTTTTTGATCAAAGTAGAGATACTTTGACTACACATAAAACTTATATGTAAACTAGAAAGGATAGGGGGAGTATATTGTACGTTCAAAAACGAAACGAACATTGAATACCCTTTATATATGATTTGCGGATGCTATGATCACCGGTTCAAAATTTTGAATCTGCCTTAGGTATCACGTGCCCCCACTCGTTCCCTCTCGATTTCATCTCGGGGTCCGGAGATCTATTGAAAGAGGACTAGGGTGGGTACATGTGAATGATACTCGGCGGAATGTTCAAATGAGGCATGCGCGAGGATGGACTCGACTGGAGGGCGACATGATCGATGGAGAAAAGGGTTGGAGAGGAATGAGAAATAAGCAAACGCCACATGATTATACTTGAACGGCTCAAATAAACAATAAGTTGTCTCGCTTGGCCTACATAGTGAAAGGCCTAATGCGCAACGCGGAGCACTGGCGCTCGAATATGGCCGGGAAAACAGGGAAATCGACATGTGAGGCAGACCCGTCGGGACGACGTAGCGCAGACTAGTCCAATGGAGGAGCTGGCCCACGACCTCCTCGCCACCGACAACCGTTCATGTGGGTCGTTGGGGCCAACAACGGGGCGCAGCTCCGGCACCGCCTCTGGACACGGCGACCGCGGTGAGCGACACGCTCATATTGTCGCTAGACATGGTCGGTTTCAGTGTGCCGAGGGTGGCGTTAGTGCTGTGGCACGACCAACGGTATGTTTGGTTTGTGCCCAAGGTTGCCCCATCAAAGCATTGGGTAGCCAAAATTTTGGTTGAGGTATTGGTTGCCCATGATTTGGCCGACATTGGCAAGAAAAATGAACTAGAGTTGGCTAGAGTTCATTGGCATGCCAAAGAAATGGCAACCATCCAAACAAAGACCAATCTTTGGGTCATGACCAAAATTTTGGTTGAGGTATTGGTTGCCCATGATTTGGCCGACATTGGCAAGAAAAATGAACTAGAGTTGGCTAGAGTTCATTGGCATGCCAAAAAAATGGCAACCATCCAAACAAAGACCAATCTTTGGGTCATGACCAAAATTTTGGTAAGGTGCACTTTGGCCACAATCCAAACACACCCCAACACCCGGCTCGTCGAGGATGCACGGGGCGCCACGACGCGTCCGCGGAGTGGTGTAGCGCGGTCAACTGCATCCTCTGGACCTGAGACCATGCCGGGTCGTCTTGCTTTTTCAATGACATGCGGGGATCGCATGTGAGCAAAGGGCATCTCCAACGTTGCCACGACCGCAGCTGACTACCCTGGCACACCAAAACCCTCGTCCCTCGCGCCGTCGCGCGGTGCATTCCCAGCCGGCGCCAGCTGCCCGCATTCATGCCATCCATTCGTATGTCGTCGTTAAGAGGCTCGGTGCCCGAGGAACCAACTCCGGCGACTTAATGACGCACCCGGACGCTTGGCCTCACCGGAATGCACTACTTAAAGCGGCAACGCCCAGCTAACCTCCACACCATGGCGCATCTTCCTCCTACCTGGCACCACATCCGCCATGATCGCAAGTGCGAACGCTCTGCGGGAGAGCTTGTCTTTGGGGATGAAGCTCGAGGTCACCGCCCTCGCTCAAGTCGCCTCTCGCGACGCAATAGCGGCGTAGCCGGACGCGGACGCGACCGCACAAGCGGTGGCCACGCTGGCGGCCGACGACGGGAGCACCATCAGCCATGCGTCCTACTTGCCGCCGTCCAACGTCCGGCACCACCGAGGTCGGGGACTCCTCCGAGGATGAGTAGGGCATGGGAGGCGGCAGGGCATGGTGTGCCAACTGGCCGGTCCGTATCCCGTGTTCTACTCTTCCTCGCCGGAGACCGCACCTTCACTTCACGGGTCTTGAACCCCGCCCCCGTACATAGAGATCGCAGATGGAGGACGTCGGTCGCCGCCGTAGAATAGGTTTAGGGTCGGGTTTCTTTTATTTTTCTGTCCTATAAAAGTTCGAAATGTAATGAAAATCTGCCGTGTTTGCATTAATCTCGGCTGGTGTATATGAACTTTCACAATAATATACATATTGTAGGAGTACTAGCAAGATGCCCGTGCGTCGCACGGAAGATCAAGATCTTGTGGGAGAAAAGGATGAACGAGGGAAAGCCTTATCTGCAAATGTGGAGAGGAGTGCGGGCAAATTTTCATAGTTTCCTTCCTATCCGTTAGATATAGATCGGACGGCCTATATCGCAGGATGACAGGCACACCATCATCACCAACTCTGCTTTTTATTGAACCGAGACAAATCTAACATGCGAAGTAAAATAAACACATAGGGTCTATACATACACAAATTATCTTAGGCACTCCAATAGTACGTCCACTACACATTCACGCATTTCACATCTTTCTACATCTACGGGAACCTACGAAAGGGTTAACGTAAATTGCCTCTCTCTCTCTCTCCTCCCCTGATTTTCATGGTGGTGGGCCCCTCCCTCCCCCCAATCTACAATCAATAGCTCACACGTTTCACATTACATTAATTACGTAACTGGGATTACGTAGGTGTAGCATTACTCGTCCTAAAAAACCCAACTAAGCCAACCTCCCAGCATATCGCGCGGGAAAAGACCCGGCCGCGCCGTTTTAGTCGGGATTACCGGATTACTAGTAGTAGTATCGATGGATCGCGCGAAGCAACAATTTTTTTTTGAGGGGGCGAAGCACCTAGTTTAAAAGGAAAAAAGGCGGTACACTCACAACACTCCTATCGCGGTCGCATTGCACCCCACACACGTTCGGTCCTGCACACGGCTCACGCAAACGGAACGCGCTTCGGCTTGCCTCTTCACTGACACGTGGGACTGCACTTGGAGAAACCGACCATGCGCCAAACTCGCCCCGCCCACCGCGCGAAAATCCTCCCCCCACACCCAAAAATTCCCCCCAAATCCTATTCAACCGCCCTTCGGCCAACTAGCCAATAATATTCCCCAAACCCCCTCCCTCCTGTCTCCCTCCACTCCATTCGCTCCGCCAAAGCCGCCCTCCCCGCCGCGCCGATACGTCGGCGCCGCGGTTTGGCGATCCTCTCGCTCCCACAGTACGCTCTCGTAGACTGCCGTCCTCTAGCCACGCCGCCACCTCTGGCTACGTTCTTGTGGAGGCGCACGGCGGTCAGCGCTGCCACCGCTGGCGACGTTCGTGTGGAGACGCACGGCGGTCAGCTTATCCCACGGCACGCGCATTCTAGACTGAGGCCCCGTTCATGTCGGTGTAGCACTGAATGTTAGCTGATAGACGCTGTTAATCTCACTGTTTGCCGAAGTAGTTTACTGTCAATATGCTCTGCTTAAGAAGCTTCCTTGCCCTGTTCTGCATTCAATCTGCTTAGCTGAGATGGCATGCCAAGGCCGATTAGTTGCTAAAATATCCTGCCATATATTTATTATGACGTAGATTGCCATGGTCTAGTAGCCAATCTGTTAGGTGAAATAGCTCTACACCGTTTTATACTCGATCTTTGTTGCTGCGATGGCCTTCGATAGTTCGATGGCTGTTTGCTCGGCCTCATTGACTGCTGAAACAGCCTGCCATAATTTGGCACTCAAATTTGTTTGCTGAATTAGCTTTACATATATTTCGTTACTTAGATCTGCTCGTCCAAATATCTTGCCATAGCTTTAGACATCGACCTAGGTATTTTTTCTGGACTTCATAAAAAAGCATATATGTTTTTCCTGTAGTATCTAGTAGAAGAACTAATTTGTATGTCTAACAGATGGACAGGACTTGGATAACTTCTGCTCAAAGATTCTCCGCTGCATATGTTGAGGGGGTTGAAAACTTCATGAACTTTAGCAGAGCTAAGTACGGTGGTCCGAAATCAGATGTGCTCTGCCCGTGTAGCAGTTGTATGAATTCAGTTACAAGACCCCAGTCAACTGTGCAAAATCATCTACACTTGTATGGGATGTCGGTCACATATACTAGGTGGCTTCATCATGGTGAAGCTGTGAACGTCAATGTTATTGACTACGTGGAAGCAGCAGATCACCATCTTGATCTGCCTGATGCTCAGGTGGAAGAGGAGGAGGAGGTGGTGGTGGCGGAGCCAGTGAGTTTGACCAACATTGAAACAATGCTACGAAATGCTCGTGCATTCCGTGAACTTTCACCTGCAGAAGAAAAACGGTGGGCCCGCATGTTGGAACAATGCAACATTGCTGTCACCCCAGGAAATAAGCTGTCAGTATTCTCAGCTATGGTCACCTTTCTTCAGGTGAAGACATCTGAGCGGATGACCAACAAATCATTCGATGCGATGTTGGCTACTTTCCGCAAATCTTTCCCAGATGCGTCCGAGCTGCCACACACCTAAAGTAAAATGAAGAATTTCCTTCGTGCAGTTGGAATTGGATATGATATGATCCATGTTTGTAAGAATAATTGTGTTCTGTTCCGGAAGGATTATGCCAACTTAAGTGAATGCCCGAAATGCAAATCATCAAGATGGAAAGATGGCGATGCTGTGAAGAGGATTCCTCATAATGTTCTGAGACATTTTCCAATTACACCAAGATTGCAGAGGTTGTTTCATGATGCTGAAACAAGAGAGGATGTACTGTGGCATTCTAGGAACCAGGAGTACAGAGATCAGAATGTAATGAGCCATCCATCTCATGGTAGTGAGTGGAAAAGCTTCAATGATAAACACAAAGAGTTTGCTGCTGACCCGAGAAACATTAGACTTGGCTTAGCTTCAGATGGATTTAACGGCCACCAGAGCGCCACATATAGCATGTGGCCAGTGCTTGTTATCCCTTACAACATGCCTTCAAATGTCTGCACCAAAGAATCAAACTACATGATGGCCTTGCTCATCCCAGGTCCAAAAAGTCCTGGAAAGGATTTTGATTTGTTCATGGAGCCTCTTGTGGAGGAAGTTCAACAGCTATGGAAGGGTGTTCTCACTCGAGACCTATATAGCAGCCCACCAGCTGATTTCTTTCTGCGTGCTGTTATAATTTGGTGCATCCATGATTATCCGGCTTTGGGCACTATGTCAGGGCGAACGACACATGGTTACAATGCATGTGTTCGTTGTGATAGGAATCCGCTGTCATACGCAATACTTAGCAAGATCTGTTACATTGGACACCGCCGTTTCCTTGCCAAGGACAAGACGCATCCTAGAAAATACCGAATACATGTGTTCAATGCAAAGCATGAAAACCGTGATGCGCCAAAGAGACTCACCGCCGATGAGTTGCAAGTGGAATTAGAGAAGGTCAGGCATATTACACCAGGAAACCATCCTGGTAATGGTAGCGGGAAAAGGAAGCGTGGCAGGGTAGAAGAGAGATTATTGTTTACCCGCAGGTCCACTTTGTGGGACTTGGAGTATTGGAAAGATTTGGATCTGCGGTATAATCTTGATGTGATGCACATCGAGAAAAATATATGTGACAGCATTATCAGCACACTTCTTAATATTGAAGGCAAGACAAAAGATACCTTAAAATCTAGGATTGATTTGACACACCTGGGTATCAGAAAGGATTTGCAGGTGCAAGATGAAGGTAAACCACGGGATATGGCACCAGCTGTGTACGTCTTGGACAAGGTAAAAAGAAAAGAATTCTGCGAGGTCCTGTCACGTGTGAGATTCCCACATGGATTTGCTTCCAACCCTGAAAGGAGAGTCAGTGCAGATGGAAACAAGGTACAAGGGTTGAAAACTCATGACTGCCACGTCCTACTTCAAAGGGTTTTACCTGTTATCCTTAGAGGATTGGGCCGCCCTGACTTAAACAGAGCAGTTGCAGAGTTGGGACAATTCTTCAGGGAACTCTGCAGTAGGAATATCAGGATAGATGCTTTGGACCATCTTAGAGACAAGATACCAACTATCCTATGCGACCTTGAGAAGATATATCCTCCAGCCTTCTTTGATGTGATGGTGCATTTGGCTGTTCATCTACCTGATGAGGCACTACTTAGAGGTCCGGTACAGTATGGCTGGATGTACCCTATTGAAAGGCGGCTAGGCACTTTCAAGGGCTATGTTAGGAACAGAGCTAGACCCGAGGGTTCCATTGCAGAGGCCTACATTGGTACAGAAGCGTTGACATTCTGCTCAAAATACATTGAAACAGCTGATCAGCTTAGCAAAGAGGTGGGTGAAGACAATCCCGGGCTCAATGTTTTTGATTATTCTGTTCGAGTTACAGGAAAGAGTCGACAAGAGGACACACCTAAAGATTTGGACAAAATGGTTTGGTATGTGTTGAATAACTGTCCTGAGATACTACCTTATATCAAGTAAGTGCAGTACTGCAGCTTATACATCGTAATCTACTAAACTTGCAGCACATTCTTATATATTTAGATGTTTGACGCGATCACTATGTTGTGCAACATCTACAAAGAGGAGTTACTGCCGCAAAATCCAAGAAACATTGACAAACTGGTTATGGCAGGATTTGCGAAATGGTTCAAGAACCATGTAAGCTTTTGAAGTGCACTGTCAGTTTTTTTAATATATTGAGTACATAAGATGACCAGCTTGTCTATTTTCTAACCATAGGTTAAGAAGATGCGGGAGGATGGGCAGGCAGTTGATGATGCCCTTTACTCACTAGCAATGGGTCCTGATACTCGGGTAAGACATTATGAATCTTGCGTTGTTGGAGATGTGCGCTACAACACCCTTGCACGAGACGAAGGCAGGAAGACACAAAACAGTGCCATCATGAGCACGGATACGTATGACAAAGAGACAACTGAAATGTATGCTAACATAACAGACATTGTTCAGTTGCAGTATATCTCCAGTTTCGAGGATCATCGGTGTGTGGTTCTGTTGTGCTGTCGTTGGTATAACCTGTTTTCCAGGATCGCAAAACCTAGAGCTGATGATTATTTCAAATCCATCAATGTCAAGCCGGCGTACCAGACCAACGAGCCTTTTATTTTGGCAAATCAAGCAACACAGATATTTTTCTTGGAAGACACATTTGCACGTAGCGATGACTGGAGAGTATTGCAAAGGTTTGAGCAGAGGAATTCGTTTAATGAAGTTGCACAACAAGATGATGCTTACACTGCTCCTGATGTACAAGATAACACAGATGTTCCTAATATCTTTGAGAACCATCACATCAGTGACGCCGGCGAAAAGATTGCCTGTCGTGCTGTGGACATACAAGAGTTGATCAACAAGAAGCCAACGTTCGAGGACGAAGAAGAAGATGACACCGTGGGGAATTACGATTCAGACTGATACACATGGCGAAGATGTTGACGCTGCTGCTGCGGATGATGATTACATTGCTTTTGTCGTATTTGCCTGTCAGAAGATGTTTTTTATCTACTATGTGAAATTGTGTTTGCTATGACAACTGGAACCTGATGAACATGTTGTTTAGTATTTTCCTGTGAGAACATCACTTGTTATGTATGCTGATTTGTGTTTGGTGATTGTATGACAACTAAAACATGATGACATTGTTGTTTAGTTGTACTCATATTTGGCTGTGAAACTTGAATTTGATGACATAGTTTGCTATTGGACTGCAATTTGCTCGACGTCTTCGAATGAGAACAAAGCTGACCCGACAGGGTCTCTGCTATTTATTTATTTATATGAGCAAAAGGGGATACCCCTGATTTCCGTTAATAGAAATCATTAGATGTTCACAACACTACGCCCAGCCTGCTACACAGGTTTCATTCATTACTAGTTTCAGCAAAGTGCTCATGTCATAGTCACTGAATACATCACGAGTGCTACATACACTGCAAATAAAGAGACAATCATCCTACAGAGCACATCGATTTTGCCCATTATCTTCACAAGCTCTTTCATCTCCTCATTGCTGTCAAGGCCATTCAGCAACTGTTGCTTGGCCATGATCAGAGGAACTGCATCTTTAACCTTCTGCTCTGCATCTTCCTCTTCTGCCGTTCCTTCAGTTACTTGTCCAACACCCCAACCTGCTGGTATTGGGATTCCTCGGCTAACCAAATAATCAGCGTAGTTGCATTCCCCCACATCAGCAACTTCCCAGAAATACAAATCACATGAATATTCCCTTTTCTGCACGAATCAAATTGAAAGATCATCAACCAAACTATTAAAAAAACAGCAACTGAAAGCAGCAGAACAACACTTAAACATATTATTACCCCATGATTCGGGCATTTGTAGAAGACTCGGCCAGGGTTGCGGATTGTGGTTGAGACGCGACGGATGACTCTGCGTGATTTGCAGCAGTGGCACCACACCAACGGCAGCGGTTTGCGATGAGCAATCGGCTGCGGTGCGCGTGCCGGCGGGGGTGTGATGAGACCCACAGGTGATGGTACGGGTGGCGACTTGGCGCATATCTGGTTGTTGCCTGCTGAAGAGCAGGTGGACGAGCAGCCAGCGGACATGGTTGCTGCGGCCAGAGCTTCTGATGTTAGGCAGAGTAAGTAGAGAAGAGGAGAAGCGAACGTTGGATATGTCAGTTTCATTACTTGCAGAGTAGCATAGCACCATATATAGTCATAGTATAGGTTTGGATTCGAACCATCTACAGGAGCACGTCTTTCTTTTTTCTAAAACTCGGCAACGTCTCTTTACTGGTACACTAGCTTGTTCTGTATGCCTTCCCAAGTCTTTGATTTTCTTTCCCTTTTTTTGCGAGGAAGGAAGGAGGACAAAATTGAGAGTTCCTGGGACTCGAACCCAAGACCTCTCGGTTGAAAACCAAGGGTGCTAGTCACTTATGTGGCGAACATTCCCTGTGAGGAGGACGGCATACGAACGCATTTTCCTCGCGGTTTTCTTCCTATATATAAAAAAGTATGCTACTTGGTGTCCGCTTAGTCAACAAACGATTGTGCCAACCTTGACCGTTGGATTGACATTCAACGTCTGTCGTGTTTCTTCAGTCTCTTCTTCCTCGAGCCGCCAAAGCCAAACCAGCGCCGGCGGGACCGCCTGCTCCCGCCTCCCACGGCTGGCTGTGATCTTCCCCGGCTCCTGTTTATTCTCGTCCGAGGCCTCACCATCGTCCTCCGCCTTGGTTTGCTCGCCGCGGCGCCGCCCTCCGGTGTTGTCAACATGGTCAACAACCGAGAGGAATAAGGAGATGACTGTACATGGTGAGGATGACAGTAGGGACCCAGCAGCGCGCGCAGTAATTTTGTTTTTTCGGGACGGAGAAGGGTATCACCTGGGTTGTGCGGGACCCGTGGCCCGTCTAGCCCAGGCTTTTATTTCATATGTTTAGCACATGACCAGCCTAGTTTGTTTTTTTCCTTTCTGAAAATTGCTAGCCAGCTATTTTGTTTTTTGCAGAATAACCAACGTAGGCCTACTTGCTTTTCTACGCCCTGCTGGGCTGGAAATCTTTCAAGACGAGGAGGGATGCATTTTGCCCAGAAAATGGGCTATAAGTAATAATAAATGGGCTATAAGTAATAATAAATGGGCTGTAAAATGAAAAAATACAGCAAACACACAATTAGTTCCAAAATACTGTTTTCCTTCGAATTTTGATATTTTAAATTTCATTGTTTATGTGCGGGTAAAATTTCATTGAATTTAAATTAAGGTATATTTAGATTTAAAATTAATTTGAATCTGGCTAGAAATTTCGGGCTGTATGCTGTTTGGGACAGATTTGGAGGCTGACTTGTGGGTCTACTAGGTTGATGTGTACTTTGGCTTTGTCAACTTAGTCCACAAACGATTCTAGCAGCAGTGACCGTTGGATGTTAATCCAACGGCCGTGCTGCTTCTTCAATATCTGATCTTCTTGCTCCAGCCGCACAAACCAGCTCCGGTGGGACTGCCTGTTCCCGCCTCTCGTGGCCGGCTGTGCTGCCGCACAGGCCGCACCTCCCCACCCTACTTCATTGCTGGCCAGGCCATTCCTCTACTCACCCACACCTCCTGTTATTTTCCGGCGACGGCAGCCGGACCAGTAAACCCTCGTACTCCCCACCGCGTGGGCAACCATTGCCGAGTCTTCCCCGGCTCCGTGTCGTTCCCTTCCCAGGCCTCACCGTCGTCCACCGCCATGGTGCTCTCGGCGCGGCCTGGCCAACGTGGTCAACGAACGACATCCATCGGCCGTGGACTGTACGCGCAAAATAATGATTCCTCCACCTGACAGCTGGGACCCACCGGAAGGGCCTCTGTATTTAGCGAAAAAAACGTTCCCCCCGCTGACATGTCGGACCCACCAGCTATATCTTCGCACGCAAGGAAGTGCCTCCTTATTACGCACAAAAAAATGAATACCCCCTGCTAGCTGGGACCCACCATAGTGGGAGGATGACTTGTGGGCCAACTAAGTTGACGGGGAGGGAGGGCTTTGTCAACTTAGTCAATATGAACGATTCTAGCTCCAGTGACCGTACGATGTCCATCCAACGGCCGTAGTGCTTCTTCAACCTCTGGTCTTCTTGCTCCAGCCGCCCAAAGCAGCGTCGGTCGTGCCGCATGCTCCTGCCTCCCGTGGCCGGCTGTGCTGCCGCGGAGGCCTCACCGCCCCCAACCATTCCCACAGCTGGCCAGGCCCTGCTGCGACGGCAGCCTCATACTGCAGCCGAACCAGTGAACCCTCGTACTCCTCTCCGCACGGGCTTCCACTGCCGCGTCTTCCCCGGCTCCGAGTCGTCCCCTTCCTAGGCCTCGCCGTCGTCCACCGCCATGGTGCTCTCGGCGCGGCCAGGTCAACGTGGTCAAGGAACGACTTCCATCGGACGTGGACTGTACGTGGAGAGGCTGACAGCTGGGTCCACGGCCGCAGCAAGGAAGTGCCTCCTTATTACGCGGAAAATAATGATTCCTCCACCTGACAGCTGGGACCCACTGGACGGGCCACTGTATTTCACGGAAAAAACGTTTCCCCTGACTGCTGGGACCCACCAGCTTCATCTTCGCAAGCAAGGAAGTCCATCCGGGCAAAAAAAAAAACGATTCGCCCCCCTGACTGCTGGGACCCACCAGCTACACCTTCGCACGCAAGGAAGTGCGTCCGGGCAAAAAAAATGATCCGCCCCCTGACTGCTGGGACCCACCGACTACATCTTCGAACGCAAGGAAGTGCGTTCGGGCAAAAAAAAAACGATTCGCCCCCTGACTGCTGGGATCCACCAGCTACATCTTCGCAGGCAAGGAAGTGCCTGACAATCGGGACCCACCTGGTCGAAGCGGACGTAGCATTGTCATTCTGGTCGCGAACGTGTACGTACATACTGGTCGATGTAGAGGCGCGCACGTGTCGTAGTAGAGGCGCGCACGTAGCATGTACACGTACGTACAGCGGCCAGGGTGCAAGAAAGAAAATACGGCCACGTATGTGTACATACGGGCGGGTCTCGAACACCTACTCGCGCATACGTACGGCCAGGGCTCGTGTACATGGCTGGGTCGAAATGGAGAAACAACGTCGTCGTCGTGTTCATGGGGAGGCAACGGAATGCGTCGTGTTCATGGGGAGGCAACGGAATGCGTCGTGTTCATCGGGAGGCAACCAAACGCGTGGGAGCCAACAGGCTGGGTCGGAACGGAATGCGTGGTCGTGTTCATCGGGAGGGCTTGGACGGAACAGGCAATGGAAACGAGGCCTGGCGTACCGCAAAACGGAGGAAACGGACCTCCTACATTCGAAATGGGGTCCTGTTGATCGGGAGGGGTGTGGCGTACCGCAAAACAGAGGAAACGGACCTCCTACGGTTGAAACGGGGGTCCTGTTGATCGGGAGGGGTGTGGCGTACCACAAAACGGATGAAACAGACCTCCTACGGTCGAAACGGGGGTCCTGTTGATCGGGAGGGGTGTGGCGTACCGCAAAACGGATGAAACGGACCTCCTACGGTCAAAACGGGGGTCCTGTTGATCGGGAGGGGTGTGGCGTACCGCAAAACGGACGAAACAGACCTCCTACGGTCGAAACGGGGGTCCTGTTCATCGGGAGGGGTGTGGCGTACCGCAAAACGGGACTCCACGGGATACTGTTCATCTCCAGCGTCGACCTCCTCCAGCCTCCACGGGCTCCTGTTCATCCAGCCTCCACCGCGCGCTACTCCACCGGCTACTGTTCAACCACCCCTCCACGGGCACCCCTCCACCGTCTACTGTTCATCCAACCCTCCACACCACGGGGTCCTGTTCAACCACCCCTCCACGGGCACCCCTCCACCGTCTACTGTTCATCCAGCCCTCCACACCACGGGGTCCTGTTCATCCAGAGGCAACGCCACCGCTCACTGTTCATCCAACCCCCCCCGCAACGCTCACTGTTCATCCAATCGATCGGCTTCAGTTAGCAGCAGTAGCGAAGGAATCGCTCGATCGGGTTCAGTTAACAGCCATCGATCGATCGCTCGGGTTCAGTAATGCGTAGCCTGCAGTGCAATCGCTTGGGTTCAGTTAGAGCCCAATGCGTCGCTTGGTTCAGTTAGAGCCAACGCCTCGCACACACGTGCGTACGTGTACGAGAGAAACGCGCATCGCTCAGCCCCCGACCTCCCACTGTAACTGGGAACTCCCCGAAATTTTCCTCCCCCTCGCTTCTACCACGGTTTTTTCCATCATGGACGGCCCAAAGAATGTCATGCAGCTGCGTCTCCGGCCCGCGCAGGACGAAAAGCCCATTTTCTGTCATGATTTTTTGTCATAGAAGTAGGAGCCCACCACATCTATGATGATACCGGGTTTTGTCACAATTATCGTCATAGAAGTGTCATATGTATGACAGAAAAAAAATTCGTTCGACCCAAAATGTCACGGATGTGTCTTTTTTTGTAGTGTGATCCCATTCAATATAATACGCAGATCGGACGGAGAATGAATAAGATTTTGTATAATTCCAAGCCACAAAATCTTCCTCTTGGTGTTCACTTAACGGAATCCGCAAGATTCTGTCCACATCTATAAGGTAAAAAATATCACGGATTAACCACTCATCCCATTTGCCAGTCATTGGATCAATGTGCTCATTAACTGTTTGCAATAATATTTGTCCCGTGGGAGTCTGTATCATGCGATTTATGCTTCCTGGGATCCAGTGATCCTCCCAGATGTTGATCATCTCCCCTGAACCCACTCTCCAAATGTGTCCTCTGCAAAAAGAATGTAGACCTGCTACTATGCTTTTCCAGGTAAAAGATGACCCCTTCTTCAGGCCCGCCTTCAACAAGTGACAATTTGGGTAATATTTAGCTTTAAGAACTTTGGCACACAGAGAATCTGGATTTGAAATCAGTCTCCAAGATTGTTTCACCAACATAGCTAAATTAAAAGAGTGCAGATCACGAAAGCCCATACCTCCATCTTTCTTTGGGATGCACATTCTCCACCATGCCATCCAATGCATACATTTTTGGTCCTCTGTATTTCCCCACCAGAAATAAGACATTGCGTCAGTCATTTCTTTGCATAATTTCTTTGGTATGTTAAAGACAGACATAGCAAAAACTGGAATGGATTGTATAATCGCCTTCAGTAAAATTTCCTTTCCTCCCATAGACAAAAAAATTTCTTTCCAGCTTTTCAGCCGCACTATAATTCTCTCCAAGAGTTGAATAAAATTGTCACTCCTGTCCACACCCACCATAACCGGAAGCCCTAAATATTTATCTGATAGAGCTTCAGACATAATATTCAATTCTATGCATATGTCAGCCTTAGTCTCCACTCTCACATTAGGACTAAAGTAAATGCTGCATTTTGCTTCACTAACCAGTTGGCCAGAACTTGCACAATATTGATCTAGAACCTGTCTCAATGAGGTTGCATTATTCATATCAGCTTTCATAAGGATAAGGGAGTCATCAACAAAAAGTAAATGTGAAACTGATGGTGCATTTTTGCAAACCCTGACAACTTCAGTGCCACGAACCTCCTCTCTATGAGCCAGAAGACTAGAAAGCCCTTCTGCACAAATCAAAAACAGATATGGAGATAGGGAGTCTCCCTGTCGGAGTCCCCTTCCAGGAATAAAATAATCTATTTCTTTATTATTGAATCTGACCATATATTTAACTGACCGGACACATGCCATCAATAGATTTACAAACTCTGCATGAAAGCCCAAGTGTGTCATCATTCTCCTCAAAAAATTCCATTCCACCCTATCATAGGCCTTGTGCATATCCAATTTAACTGCGCAATAGCCCCACTTGCCTTTCTTCTTATTTTTTTATTGTATGGATGCTCTCATAAGCCAACAAAATGTTATCTGTAATGAGTCGACCCGGTACAAAGGCACTCTGTATAGGAGAGATGATATCATCTAGAATAGATTTTAACCGAAGAGCTATCATTTTGGATATTACCTTATATAAGACATTACACAGGCTAATGGGCCTGTACTGTGTAATGAGCTCCGGAGATTCTACCTTTCGTATAAGAGCAATTACCGTGTCATTCCATCCCTCCGGAATTACCTTTTGATTTATTGCTTCAAGAACCTCTGAAGTGAGAGAGTCCCCCAAGATATGCCAGCATTTCTTGAAGAAAATAGCATGCAACCCATCCGAACCTGGTGCTTTCATATCTCCGATTGAGAAAAGAACCCTTTTCACCTCCTCAGATGAATAAGGCTTTAGTAATTGTTCATTCATTTCATGTGAAACTTTAGGCACCACCTTATTTATGAGATCCAGATCCGGTTCATCAATCTCCGTTGCAAACAGGCCAGCAAAGTATTGAGAAATATGCGGATTTAAATTAGTATTACCTTCCAGCCAACCACCATTGTCTCCCCTCAATTTTTTTATTATATTTCTCTTCCGCCTTGCTGAAGCAAAATTCTGAAAATAATTAGTGTTCTTGTCGCCATACTGTAGCCAGTCAACCCGGCTCCTTTGAGCAAAATGAATTTCTTCATGTTCCAATAACCATTCTATCTCCTTAGCTAACTCTTTTTCCCTAAGAAGATTTTCATCATTCATTGGCCCACTAACAACTTTTTCCATCTCTCTCTGAGCTGTACGGATTCTTTTTTTGTATGTTGCAGCACCGAGCGATCCCACTTGTGCAAATGATCATGGACCAGAGCAAGTTTCCTGGCAAGACTGCTATTTGAATTTTGGGCTCCCACCCTCTCCCAGGCCTCCTGAACCACCTGTCGAAAGTGTGCTTCTTTGAGCCACTTCGCCTCAAACCTCAACACCGCCGGCACATGGTTCTCTTGATTATTATTTATATGAAGGTTCATTAGAATGGGTCTGTGATCAGACTTATTGTATTCCAGATTTGTCAAAACAACATTCTCAAATTTACTATTCCACGCCTCATTTGTTAGGGCCCGATCTAGCCTTTCACGAATTCGACCTCTGTGCCATGTGAATTTCTCCCCAACGTACCCAAAATCTGTCAAGTTACAGTCCTCTAGAGCAGTTTTAAAGGCTTGCATAAACTGTGGTGGTCTCGGGTTCCCACCATCTTTCTCAAAAGGATACAGAATCTCATTCAGATCTCCCATAACTAACCATGGCATAGTAGCAATAGCATGCAAATCCCTTAGCCGCTGCCAAGTCAAATGCTTGTCCTTCCATCTTGGTTCTCTGTACATTCCAGTAAACCTCCAAATAGTTTCATGTTCACTTATTCACATCAATAAAATTTGCAGTCTTGTATCTGAGAGAGACATCCACCTCTTTCTTCCATAGGAGTAGTAAACCACCACTCCATCCATCACTATGAACCACTTCCTTGAAATCCATTTTTACTTTACGACGTAAACATTCTGCAGGCCACTCATCCAGGTGAGTTTCAAGCAGAAACACCACATCCGGGCAACTCCGCTTAAGAATAGACAACAGAGCCCGGACTGCCGCAGCCCCAATGAGGCCACGACAATTGTAACTTAGGATTTTCATTGCGTCCGGACAACCTCTAAATTAGAGGCCGCCGATATCAGTTGGTTTGCATCCGTCTCATCATCCATATCCGAAGTATTTTTATTGACCTCTTCATATCCTTTTCGAGGCTTCTTTATGTTCTTGTTTTTCTGTGACATGTGTTTGTAATTGTTCCTATTAGATGCTTCAGTGGTTATTGGCTCCCCGAGTACAAAGTTCAGCCCGGTTGCACTTCCTTTCTCTGATCTAACTCCGGCTGTGTCAACTGAATTTTTCTCTGAGTTCTCAGTACCAGAAAAAATCCTAGTAAAATATAAAAAAGTTTCTAAAAATACCAGAAACAATTTTCACCGTCCAAACCTAATATTTAGGACGAGATGAACATTTTTCTGGCCTAAAATGCAATTTTAAGAAATGCATATTTTTCTAATTCAAATAAAATAGCAAATAACATGCAAATAAAATATTAATTTGATTTTAAATTTTCTTCTGCAATATTTCTCTCTTATTGAAGAAGTCATTTTATGTTCTCTCATTTTTCTTTTGGAAATAATTGGAGAAAAGAAATATTTTAAAATCAAATTGATCCTTTCTTCAAATTTGAAAATAAATTCAAATATGAAAATTTGTGAAACCTCCAACTCTCTCCTTGGGTCCTTGAGTTGCTTAGGATTTCTAGGATCTCAACCAAAATGCAAAGAAAATATGATATGCATATGATGACCTAAGTATAACATCCAAATTGAAAATTGGGCTGTTACAAACCTACCCCCTTAAGATGAATCTCGCCCTCGAGATTCGGGTTGGCTAGAAAATAGGTGTGGGTGGTCCTTCCGTAGGTGGCTTCTTCCTTGGTATGGTGGCTCCACAGAACTTTGCAAAACTTGATGACCTTACTGCGTGTAACTCGGCTGGCAAACTCGAGAATCTAGATGGGTTTCTCCTCGTAGGTTAGATCGCTTTCCAACTGAATTGCTTCTAGGGGCACTGTATCTCTCAGAGGAATATCGGCCATCTCTGCATGGCACTTCTTCAACTGGGAAACGTGAAACACATCATGAACTCCTGACAGTCCTTCGGGTAACTCCAATTTGTAGGCGACTTCTCCCATGCGTTCCAGAACTCGATACGGTCCTACAAATCTTGGGGCTAGCTTTCCCTTAACTCCAAATCGTTTAACTCCTCGAAGCGGTGACACACAAAGATATGCTCTGTCTCTGACTTCGTAGACTACCTCCTTGCGCTTTGTATCGGCATAACTCTTCTGCCTGGACTGAGCTACCTTCAGTCTATCTCGAATCAACTTAACCTTCTCTTCAGACTCTTTGATTAAATCTGGTCCAAACAACTGACGGTCTCCAACTTCATCCCACATCAACGGTGTCCTGCACCTCCTTCTGTACAAAGCTTCGAAAGGGGCCATCTTCATTCTGGCCTGATAACTGTTGTTGTATGAGAACTCTGCGTAAGGCAAATTATCATCCCAACTAGATCCATAATCTAGCGCACAAGCTCTCAACATATCCTCCAAAATCTGATTGAATCTCTTGGTCTATCCATCTGTCTGCGGATGAAAGGCTGTACTAAACTCTAGCCTGGTACCCAAAGTCTGGTGCAACTGATTCCAAAACTTTGAGGTAAATTGTGTTCCTCTATCTGATACGATGGTCCTCGGAACTCCATGCAGACATACGATCCTGGTCATATATATCTTGGCCAACTTCGCGCTTGTATAAGTAGTTTTCACGGGAATAAAGTGAGCTACCTTGGTCAAGAGATCAACTACTACCCAGATGGAGTCATATCCTGATCTGGTTCTGGGTAATCCGGTGATGAAATTCATGCCAAGTTTATCCCACTTCCATTCGGGTATCAGCATAGGCTATAGTAATCCGGCTGGCTTCTGATGTTCTGCCTTAACTCTCTGACATACATCACATACGGCTACATACTTGGCAATATCCTTCTTCATACCTGTCCACCAGAAATGTTCCTTCTAATCCAAATACATCTTGGTGTTTCCGGGGTGAATCGAGTATGGCGAATCGTGAGCCTCCTGAAGTATTAACTTCCTGATCTCTGGGTCATTGGGCACATAAACACGATCCTCAAACCATAAAGTTTCTTGCTCATCCTCACGAAAACCCTTGGCTTTTCCTTTGCTCATCTTCTCCTCTATCTCAGCAATTTCCTTATCATCCTTTTGAGCTTTTCGAATCTTTTCCAATAATGTGGACTGAACCTCCATTGCTGCAACAAAACCTCTTGGAACTATCTCCAAACGAAGTTCCTTGAGATCGTTGACTAACTCCTGCGGTAATCCTCCGTTTACTAGGGTATTGACATAACTCTTGCGGCTCAAAGCATCTGCTACGACATTGGCCTGTCCCAGGTGATAATGCAACTTCATATCATAATCTTTTATAAGCTCCAACCATCTCCTTTGCCTGAGATTCAACTCCTTCTGCGTGAAAATATACTTCAAGCTCTTATGATCCGTGTATACATCACAACGGTTTCCAATAAGAAAATGTCTCCAGGTCTTGAGTACATGCACTACGGCTACTAACTCCAAATCATGTGTGGCATAATTCAACTCGTGAGGTCGAAGCTGGCGTGAAGCATATGAAACAACTCTTCCGTCTTGCATAAGTATACCTCCAAGTCCTAGGCAAGAAGCGTCGCTATAAACTTGAAAATCCTTGCGAATGTCTGGAAGAATTAGCACTGGGGCTGTAACCAAACGTTTCTTCAACTCCTGAAAACTGGCTTCACAATCTTCGATCCATTTGAACTTGGTGTCCTTCTTCAACAACTCTGTCATGGGTTTCGCAATCTTGGAAAAATTCTCAATGAACATCCTATAATATCCAGCGAGTCCGAGAAAAATGCGGATCTCTCCTACTGAGGTTGGTGCCAACCACTCAGTGACAGACTGAACCTTGGTAGGGTCTACTGCTATACCTTCTCCTGATATAACATGTCCAAGAAATCCAACTTCTTTCAACCAAAACTCACATTTGCTGAACTTGGCATATAGCTGATGTTCCCTGAGCTTCTCGAGAACTAAGTGCAAATGCTCCTTGTGTTCGTCTTCATTCTTCGAGTATACCAATATATCATCAATGAACACTACAACAAACTTATCCAAGAACTCCATGAACACCTTATTCATCATACTCATGAAATAGGCAGGGGCGTTAGTCAGCCCAAAAGACATGACCGTGTACTCATATAGCCCGTACCTTGTGGTAAAAGCTGTCTTGGGTATATCCTGTTCTCAGATCTTTAGCTGGTGGTATCCTGATCGAAGATCGATCTAGGAGAATACTTTAGCTCCCTGCAACTGGTCAAACAAATCGTTGATCATCGGTAATGGGTACTTGTTCTTGATCGTCACTTCATTCAACGCACGATAATCAACAACCATTCTCAAAGATCCATCCTTCTTCTCAACTAAGAGCACTGGGGCTCCCCACGGTGATGAACTTGGTCGAATATAACCTTTCTCCAATAACTCCTTAATCTGCTTCTTAATTTCCTCCGGATCATTTGCGAGCATCCGATACGGTCTCTTCGATATTGGTCTGGTTCCTGGCAACAGCTCTATCAAAAACTCTATATCCCGATCTGGTGGCATGCCGGGTAGTTCCTCTAGAAATACATCAGGATAATCCTTTACAACTGGCACTTCCTCCTGAACAACTCCTGAGAGGGAATTTACTTGGGTCCTCCTTGGCGCATGCCTAGATACATACTTGATCCTCTTTCCCTCAGGGGTGGTGAGGAGAATTGTCTTGCTAGCACAATCAATGTTTCCCCCATACATCCATAGCCAATCCATGCCTAGTATCACATCCAATCCTTGTGACTCCAAAATTATTAGGTCTGAGGGGAAAACATGCCTACCTATGGTCAATGGCATCTGAAAACATCCTCTGCTTCCCATATACTCCGCTCCTGGCGAGCTTACTAACATAGGTGTCTTAAGGACTTTGGTGGGCAACTTATACTTATCCACAAATCCCCTTGATATGTATGAATGCGATGCACCAGTATAAAAAAGAACAGTAGTAGTAAATGACTTAATCAAAAACTTACCGATAACTGCATCAGGCCGCTCTTCAACTTCCTCCACGTTGACGTGGTTCACCTGACCTCTGGTGAAGGGGTTGGGCTTCTTCCCAGAACTTCCATTCCCGTTACCATTCTTCAACTCAGAACAATCATTGGCGTAGTGTCCAGTCTTCCCGCACTTGTAATTGGTAACGTGACCCAGATCCTTCTTAGCGGGTGTTGCTGGGTTGGAACAGTTCTGGTTGCTGCTTCCTCCATTTCCGTTCCCATTCTTAGGGCCACTGTGGTTGTGTCAACTTCCTCCATTCTGAGTGTGGCCTCCATGGTTATGATGAGTATGTCCTCCCGAGTTCGGGGTAAAACGAGGCTTCTGCTGAGCTCCAGGGTTGTACTTCCCTTGCCCATACTTCCTTTTGCGGCTCTCTATCTGCTGCTGCTTGCCTTCAATCATGAGGGCCCTATCTACCAACTCCTGGTAGATGGAAAATGTTGCCACCATTAGCTACATACTCAGCTCATCATTCAGCCCTTCCATAAACTTCTCCTGCTTCGCGGCATCTGTGGCCACATCATCTGGGGCGTAGCGAGCTAACTTACTGAACTCATCCACGTACTGCCCCACAGTACGATTTCCCTGGCGTAAGTTGTGAAACTCATGCTTCTTCATACTCATAGCTCCAGCTGAGACATGTGCAGTGCGGAATGCTTGCTGAAACTGATCCCAAGTGACATTGGCTACGGGGAAAGTGGTAGTGTAATTCTCCCACCATGAGGCGGCGGGTCCATCCAGTTGATGTGCGGAAAATCGCACCTTCTCAGCATCTGTGCAACCTGCGGTGGTCATCTCCCTTCCAATCCTGCGGAGCCAGTCATCAGCAACAATCGGCTCGGTGCTACTAGAGAACACCGGCGGATTCAACCTCAGAAAGCGGGCTAAGTTGTCAACTAGAGGTGGTGGCGGTGGGTTGTTGTTGTTGCCTTGGTTCTGGACTAGCAACTGCATCAAGGCATTCTGCTGTTGGATCAATTGAGTGAGCTCCGGTGGGACGAAAAATTCGGGGTCACATCTCGGAGGCATATGATAGGTTTAGAGGGGTGAGAATAGAATAGAGTGAGGTCTAAAGAGAAATCACTACCCATATGCACATGAGACAAACACATTCATTAACACACCAGTCAATTCAAACAAGGGCATACAATCGATCTAAGCTACCGTTACAGAATACTCGGACTATTACTATATACATGGGGGAAAGACTACTGATAACATGGTGGTCGACTAGAATTTTTGATCGATGGAAGACTCCATAATGTATGCTCCAGCTTCGTCTTCATAATCATCATCACTGTCGGGGTCGGAGTCGGTGTCGTCGATGATGATGTAGTCTTAAGAATGGATGTCCACCTCCGGTTCGGGATCTCCCATGAATATCCCTAGCTTCTTCTTCGGGTCTTCCTTCTTCTCCATTAGTACATCAATTTCTTCTTCATATCCATCGCGTGTAGACTTGAGTTCTTCTTCTAGCTCCATGTTCCTCGTCATCACCTTCTTTGTGTCTAACATGCTGGCACACATTTGATTCTCCTGACGTCGAATGTGCCGATTTAACTCCTGGATGTAGGCTGCAATTGACTTGTCCCTCCTGGTGCTAATCATCTCCCATTGTTCATCTCGGCGCCCACATATCTGGTAGATGGTATCCTTAAGATCCTTGTGGTATACTTCGCCGATGCGTCCCATGGCGATGTGGGCGGCCATGCTCTTTCCTAGACTCCAGGTTGGTGCATCAAGAGAAAACTCTATGGGCCCAGTAACTGGTGCGAACGTCCTTCCTGGAACATGAACTCGAATCATCCGGCGCTCCTCTTCTGGTAAAGTGGCGGTGCAGGTCCCGGTGAAGCTTGGTATTCCGATGCTCAGATACCTAGTGGCTTCCTTCAAGTGTCTCCCGAAAGGGGTGTCATCATCTGGTTGAGTGAACTTGTTCCTCGGGTCCGCCATCTATAGAGTAGAAAATGGAGAAGAGTCAGAAATGAGTAGAGAAGAGTATCCTATGGCTTATCCTAGTGGTCGCGTCCTACAGTCAGCGTGTGCTCTGATACCATCTTGTAGCGATCCGACCTCAGACGGTCAAATCTCTGTGTATAAGTGTCATCCCTGGATCAGTAATGCTGACACACAGTACTCGAGGATTTATAACAGAGTGCAATCACACACTTATTACATCGAATAACTCAAAAGAGTACTTATTACAATAATATGGCTGAAGGCCATCTAAATAAGATAACCGCGGAAGCATCAAAGATAAATGAGTCCATCAACTCCAACGGCATAGCTGAGTGCACGACAACGGCCTAGTGCACCTTACTCTTCGTCTGAAAACTCTGCAACATAATACCTTGCAGCCTGTGTAGGTCAGCACATGGAATATGCTGGCAAGATAACACTATAGAGCAATGAACAAGTAACAACTATCACTACATGCATATATGGCTGGTGGAGGCTCTATGGTTATCATTTGCATAAAGCTAGTTTTTCCCTACAACAAAGGAATATATTTTATTTAACTACACAGTTTGTTGATAAATATTGAGAATGGTAATCCCCATCTCAATCCCAAAAATAATAATCATTAACCCAATCAAATTAATTAAGTAGAGGGATGAGATCAAATCAATAATTCAAGTACCAGATACTCAAGATGTCCATAACCGGGGACACAGCTAACCATGATTAGTTTGTACACTCTGCAGAGGTTTGCACACTTTTCCCCACAAGACTTGATCTCCTCCGTTGGTTTTCTCGCACTACATGGTGTTTGAGAAACGGATGACCGAGACACAGTCTTTCCGAAGAGGTCCCCTTAACCGATAGATAGGCCGGTACACCTACAATCCCCTACATCTGCTAGCCCATCATGGAAAGGATTCCCACAACTTAACTATGCCAGAGCCCATAATGGCATGTGGCTGCACATGGAAGTTTCCCACATGAAAAATCTTATGATCCCTTTGAGCCTGGGTGGCGAACCATAGGATGATCACACGGGTTCCCCGGGATCTCCTTGGACAACAATGGATTCCCGAGGTGCCCACAAACAATCCACCCAGATGTGTATTAAAGTAGCCACCTTAAGTAATCCCTTAATTCATAATAATGCTCACACCTGTCATGAATCACTCAAACCAAACCACGTCTACGAGCATAGCATAGCAAAGTAAGCATAACGTAGTAACTCCCAAGGTTTGAATAAAGGACAATAGGTTCTACCTCATCAACTACTTCCCAATTCCCACTTAATAAACAGATCCTACTCATGCAATGTTTGAGGGTTGAAACTAATGCATAAAACTGGGTAATAAAGGGATATGATCAAAGTGTTACTTGCCTTGCTGACGATCTGAAAACCCTAGTGACTCGTAGTAGCACGCTTTGCACTACGGAAACTCTATCATAAACAAACAATAGCATACATAAGCACTCAAGCATAAGATGAAAGGGTAAACTCAAAAGAAAAGATCCAAACTGAAAGTTCAACTGAAGAGCTTCGATTTGCAAAAATAATCAGCCGAATCGGAGCTACGAAACTCAAACTACGATCAAAAGAAGTTTGAATTCAAAACTGCGTGAAACCAAATTTCAAATTGTCAAAATCATGTTCAAGTTGGTTAACTGGAAAGAGGGGAACAAGACGAAGATTTTGGCGTTGGTTTCACTGGATTTGGACAAACGAGTACAAAGTAATGAGGGTTTAAAGATTAGGGACTAATCTATGATAAAAATATTCGCGGATAAGTCCCGGGCCGAAAAATAAAATAAAAGAAAAACCTAACGAACGAACATTCGCTAATGGAACTAAACGAACGAATCCTTTTGTTAACAGAAACTAACCAATGAACGTTCGTTAACTAACGAACTAAAAATAAAAACAGATCCAAATGGAGAAAATCGAAACTAACCGAAAAAAATAAACCGGCGAAACCCTAAAAAATGCGATCTAGGTTTCACCTAAAACCCGGCGAAAACCGGCGGCGGCTCCGGCGAGTCCGGCGAGAGGTGGCGGCGGGGCGGGGTGGCAGCGCGGGGCGGCGGCGGCGAGCCGCGACGGTGGAGGCGGCGGCTCGGGGCGGGGTGAGGTGAGAGGGGGGGGGGACGGCGGCTTGGGCAAGGGGGCAAGGTGCCGGCGGAGTAGGAGTCGGAGCCGGACTCCGGCTCGGCCACGGCTTCGGCGCGGGCGCGGGAGGGACGGCGGCAGCGGCGGCCTGGGCCGGCTGGGCTTCGGCCCTGTTCGGTTTGGAGTTTTTTTAAAATAAATTTCGCCCGAAAGAAAAATCCTAATATAAAAATAAAAAAATTTCAAAAAATACCAGAAACAATTTTCACCGTACAAACCTAATATTTAGGACAAGATGAACATTTTTCTGGCCTAAAATGCAAATTTCAAAAATGCATATTTTCTAATTCAAATAAAATAGCAAATAACATGCAAATAAAAATAATAATTTGATTTTAAAATTTCTTCTCCAATATTTCTCTCTTACTGAAGAAGTCATTTTATCTTCTCTCATTTTTTATTGGAAATAATTGGAGAAAAGAAATATTTTAAAATCAAATCGATCCTTTCTTCAAATATGAAAATAAATTCAAATATGAAAATTTGTGAAACCTCCAACTCTCTCCTTGGGTCCTTGAGTTGCTTAAGATTTCTAGGATCTCAACCAAAATGCAAAGAAAATATGATATGCATATGGTGACCTAAGTATAACATCCAAATTGAAAATTGGGATGTTATAGTGCAACATGTTCATGCTCAAGTTGCTTAAAATTCATTATATCGTTCCTAAGGGAGATGATCTTAGCGCGAGGAAAATACTTGGAAATAAAAGCATCTTTACAGTTATTCCATGAATCAATACTATTTTTAGGCAAAGATGAAAACCAAGTTTTAGCACGATCTCGTAGTGAGAACAGAAATAGCTTCATTTAACAATATCATTATCCACATCTTTCTTCTTTTTCATATCACACAACTCAATGATAGTATTTAGATGGGATGCGACATCTTCACTAGGAAGGCCGAAAAATTGTTCTTTCATAACAAGATTCAGCAAAGCGGCATTAATTTCATAAGATTCCGCACTAGTGGCGGGAGCAATTGGAGTACTAATAAAATCAATATTATTAGTATTGAAAAAATCACACAACTTGGTATTCTCTTGAGTCATCATGACAAAGCAAGCAATCTAGCACACGAGCAACCAAAAAGCAAACGAAAAGATGAACGGGAGAAGGGCAAATAAAAAGGCAAATCTTTTTGTATTTTTCTGAAAACATTTTAGAAGTGGGGGGGGAGGAAAACGAGAGGCAAATGGAAAATAATGTAATGCAAGAGATGAGAGTTTATGATGGGTACTTGGTAGGCTTGATGTAGATCTCCCCGGCAACGGTGCCAGAAATTCTTCCTGCTACTTCTTGAGCTTGCGTTGGTTTTTCCCTTGAAGAGGAAAGGTGATGCACAAAAGTAGAAATAAGTATTTTCCTCAGTTAAGAACAAAGGTATCAATCCAGTAGGAGATACAAGCAAGTCTCCAATCTATGCACCTGCACAAACAATCAAACACTTGCACCCAACGCGATATAGGGGTTGTCAATCCCTTCACGGTCACTTGCAAAGGTGAGATCTGATAGAGATATACATAAAAGATTACTAAAACATAAAACAAAATAAAAGTAAATAAAACTCGGCGAGGTATATTTGGGTTTTTTGGTTTATAGATCTGAAAATATATGATGGAAAGTAGACCCGCGGGCCACAGGTTTCACTAGAGGCTTCTCTCTTGAAGGAAAATAATACGGTGGGTGAACAAATTACTGTCGAGCAATTGATAGAAAAGCGCAAAATTATGATGATATCCAAGGCAATGATTATTAATATAGGCATCACATCTGTGTCAAGTAGACCGAAACGATTCTGCATCTACTACTATTACTCCACACATCGACCGACTCCTGCCTGCATCTAGAGTATTAAGTTCATAAGAATAGAGTAACGCCTTAATTAAGATGACATGATGTAGAGGGATAAACTCAAGCAATATGATGAAAACCCCATCTTTTTACCCGTGATGGCAACAATACAAATACGTGCCTCGCTACCCCTACTTTTTCACTGGGTGAGGACACCGCAAGATTGAACCCAAAACTAAGCACCTCTCCCATTGCAAGAAAAATCAATCTAGTTGGCCAAACCAAACCGAAATTCAAAGAGAAATACAAAGATATCAAATCATGCATATAAGAATTCAGAGAAGATTCAAATAATATTCATAGATAAATTGATCATAAATCCACAATTCATCGCATCTTGACAAACACACTGCAAAAGAATATTACATCGGATTGAAATCCAAGAACACCGAGGAGAACGTATTAAGGATCAAAGAGAGAGAAGAAGCCATCTAGCTACTAGCTATGGACCCGTAGGTCTGTGGTAAACTACTCACGCTTCATCGGAAGGGCAATAGAGTTGATGTAGAAGCCCTCCATGGTCGAATCCCCCTCCAGCAGAGTACCGGAAAGGCCTCCAGATGGGATCTCACGAGGTCAAAGACCTGCGGCGGCGGAAAAGTATTTTGGTGGACGCTCTAGTCATTTAGGAATATTTATGAATTTATAGGACAAAGATTAGGGTTGGAGGAATCCCATGGGGCCCACAAGCCAGGGGCGCCCCCTAGGGTGCACCCTCAGGGCTTGTGGAGCCCCCGGGACTCTTCTGACTTCTTCTCCAAGTCCTATGTGTGTCTTCTGGTCCAAGAAAAATCATCGTAAAGTTTTATTCCAGTTGGACTCCGTTTGATATTCCTTTTCTGTAAAACTCAAAAACAAGGAAAAAACAGAAACTGGCACTGGGCTCTGGGTTAATAAGTTAGTCCCAAAAATATTATAAAATAGCATATTAATGCATATTAAACATCCGAAATAGATAATATAATGGCATTGAACAATAAAAAATTATAGATACGTTGGAGACGTATCGGGGTACAATAAGAAGTTTCAAGCGAATAGACAATCGTTCGACGTCTGAAACAGAGCGTGAAAGGGGTTCAGAGCAACAAAAAATTATTGCGTCTGATACTAGAGTAGATCATCCCTAGGATGGTGGCTCGTGAATTACATATGAAGCCAAGCGCGAGGAATAGCTCTGGAAACAGGGATGTACAGGAGAGTTAGGTTTTGATCATGTGGAACTTTGGTTAGATTGGATTAAAAGTAGGAAGGGCGGTGACATCTTGCACGGTCACGATAGCAGGGCATGTCAGAGGATAGGTTGTTGATGCGTCCATTTTGCATCATGTTTACCTACTATTATTTATAACGTTTTTATGCATAATAATGCTTTTTGGAGTAATTCTAATGCCTTTTCTCTCATAATATGCAAGGTTCACACAAAGAGGGAGAACTCCGGCAGCTGGAAATCTGGACCTGGAAAAGCTACGTCAGGCCACCTATTCTGCACAACTCCAAATGAGCTGAAACTTGACGAGGAATTTTTATGGAATAAATAAGAAATACTGGAGCAAATAACTATCGGAGGGGGGCCACCTGGTGAGCACAAGACACCAGGGCGCGCCTGGCCCCCCGGGCGCGCCCTGGTGGGTTGTGCTCAGCCCAGCCCACCTCCGGTGCCCCTCTTCAGGTATATAAGTCATTTTGACCTAGAAAAAAAATAAGGAGAGGACTTTCGGGACGGAGCGCCGCTGTCTCGAGGCGGAACTTGGGCAGGAGCACTTTTGCCCTCCGGTGGAGCGATTCCGTCGGGGGAACTTCCCTCCCGGAGGGGGAAATCATCGTCATCATCATCACCAACAACTCTCCCATCTTGGGGAGGGAAATCTCTATCAACATCTTCAACAATACCATCTCCTCTCAAACCCTAGTTCATCTCTTGTGTTCAATCTTTGTACCGGAACTATAGATTGGTGCTTGTGGGTGACTAGTAGTGTTGATTACATCTTGTAGTTGATTACTATATGGTTTATTTGGTGGAAGATTATATGTTCAGATCCAATATGCTATTTAATACCCCTCTGATCTTGAGCATGATTATCATTTGTGAGTAGTTACTTTTGTTCTTGAGGACACTGGAGAAATCTTGTTGCAAGTAATCATGTGAATTTGATATGTGTTTGATATTTTGATAGTATGTATGTTGTGATTCCCTTAGTGGTGTCATGTGAGCGTCGACTACATGACACTTCACCATATTTGGGCCTAAGGGAATGCATTGTGGAGTAGTAATTAGATGATGGGTTGCGAGAGTGACAGAAGCTTAAACCCTAGTTTATGCGCTATTCCATAAGGGATCGATTGGATCCAAAAGTTTAATGCTATGGTTGGAATTTATTCTTAATACTTTTCTCGTAGTTGCGGATGCTTGTGAGGGGGTTAATCATAAGTAGGAGGTTTATTCAAGGAAGAACAGCACCTAAGCACCGGTCCACCCACATATCAAATTATCAAAGTAGTGAACATGAATCGAAGCAACATGATGAAAGTGACTAGATGAAATTCCTGTGTACCCTCAAGAACGCTTTGCTTATTATAAGAGACCGTTTTGGCTTGTCCTTTGCCTCAAAAGGATTGGGCTACCTTGCTGCACTTTTTTACTATTATTGTTACTCATTACAAATTATCTTGCTATCAAACTACTCTATTACTTACAATTTCAGCACTTGCAGACATTACCTTGCTGAAAACCACTTGTCATTTCTTCTACTCCTCATTGGGTTCAACACTCTTACTTATCGAAAAGGCTACAATTGATCCCATATACTTGTGGGTCATCAAGGCTATTTTCTGGTGCCGTTGCCGGGGAGTGAAGCGCTCTTGGTAAGTGGAAATCGGTAAGGAAAAATTATTACTACATGCTGAAATTTATTGTCACTTGTTGCTATGGAGAACAATCCTTTGAGGAGTTTGTTCGGGGTATCTTCACCTCGACCAGGTAAGTGGAAATCGGTAAGGAAAAATTATTACTACGTGCTGAAATTTATTGTGACTTGTTGCTATGGAGAACAATCCTTTGAGGGGTTTGTTCGGGGTATCTTCACCTCGACCAGAACCACAATTAGTTACCCCTCAACCTACTGCACCTACTAAAAATATTGAATATGAAATACCTTCGTGTATGATAGAACAACTGCTAGCTAATCCTTATGCAGGAGATGGAACCGAACATCCTGATATGCACTTGATATATGTGGATGAAATTTGTGGATTGTTTAAGCTTGCAGGTTTATCCAGAGATGAAACTAAGAAGAAGGTTTTCCCTTTATCTTTGAAGGGAAAAGCATTGACATGGTATAGGCTATGCGATGATATTGGATCTTGGAACTGGAATCGATTGAAATTGGAGTTTCACCAAAAAAATTATCCTATGCATCTAGTTCATCGTGATCGGAATTATATATATAATTTTTGGCCTCGTGAAGGAGAAAGTATCGCTCTAGCTTGGGGGAGGCTTAAGTCAGTGTTATATTCATGCCCCAACCATGAGCTCTCAAGAGAAATTATTATTCAGAATTTTTATGCTCGGCTTTCTCATAATGATCGATCCATGCTTGATACTTCTTATGCTGGTTCTTTTATGAAGAAGACTATTGAATTTCGGTGGGATCTCTTAGAAAGAATTAAACGCAACTCTGAAGATTGGGAACTCGACGAAGGTAAAGAGTCAGGTATTAAGCTTGAGTTTGATTGTGTTAAATATTTTATGAATACCGATGATTTTCAAAAGTTTAGCACTAAATATGGACTTGACTCTGAGATAGTAGCCTCCTTTTGTGAATCTTTTGCTACTCATGTTGATCTCCCTAAAGAGAAGTGGTTTAAATATCACCCACCTATCAAAGAAGAAATTAAAGAACTGGTAATAGCTAAAGATGAAACTATTATTTATAATGTTGATCTAGTTGTTCCTACTACTTATATCAGAAAACCACCTTTCTCTGTTAGGATGAAGGAACATGCTAAAGTTTCAACTGTGGTCAACAAAAGTTACATTAGAACACCTAAACCAGCTAAACAAATCAAGGTAGAACCTAGTGTTGATATGGTTAAGGATCTCTTGGTTGATAATATAGATGGGCATGTTATTTACTTCTGTGATGAAGCTGCTAGAATTGCCAAACCCGATAAAAAGGATAAACATAGACCCGTTGTTGGCATTCCTGTTGTCTCAGTTAAAATAGGAGATCATTGTTATCATGGTTTATGTGACATAGGTGCTAGCGTCAGTGCTATTCCTTTCACTTTATATCAAGAAATTATGAATGACATAGCACCCGCAGAGATAGAAGACATAGATGTTACTATTAAACTTGCTAATAGAGACACCATCACACCACTTGGGATTGTTAGAGATGTTGAAGTCTTGTGTGGGAAAATAAAATACCCTACTGATTTTCTTGTTCTTAGATCCCCACAAGATGACTTTTGTCCCATTATATTTGGTAGACCTTTCTTGAACACCGTTAATGCTAAAATAGATTATGAGAAATAAACTGTCGGTGTTAGCTTTGGTGATGAGTCTCACGAGTTTAATTTTTCCAAGTTTAGTAGAAAGCTTCATGAAAAAGAATTGCCTAGTAAGGATGAAATAATTGGTCTTGCTTCTATTTCTGTGCCTCCTACTGATCCTCTAGAACAATATTTGCTAGACCATGAAAATGATTTACATATGCATGAAAGAAATGAAATAGATAAGATTTTCTTTGAACAACGTCCTCTGCTTAAACACAATTTGCCTATTGAAACTCTAGGAGGTCCTCCTCCACCTAAAGGTGATCTTGTGTTTGAATTAAAACAATTGCCAGACACTTTGAAATATGCTTAGCTTGATGAGAAGAAGATATATCCTGTTATTATTAGTGCTAACCTTTCAGAACATGAAGAAGAAAGATTATTGAAAGTTCTAAGGAAGCACCAAGGTGCTACACGGCATACTCTTGATGATCTTAAGGGCATTAGTCCCACTCTATGTCAGCACAAGATTAATATGGAACCTGATGCTAAACCCGTTGTTGATCACTAATGTCGGTTAAATCCGAAGATGAAAGAAGTGGTAAGAATCGAAATATTAAAACTTCTAGAAGTAGGAATAATCTATCCTATAGCTGAAAGTAGATGGGTAAGTCCTGTTCATTGTGTCCCTAAGAAGGGAGGTATTACTGTTGTTCCTAATGATAAGAATGAACTTATTCCAGAAAGAGTTGTTGCAGGCTATAGAATGGTAATTGATTTTAGAAAATTAAACAAAGCAACTAGAAAAGATCATTCGCTCTGCCTTTTATTGATCAAATGCTAGAAAGATTATCTAAGCACACACATTTTTGCTTCCTTGATGGATATTTTGGTTTTTCACAAATACCTGTTTCTCAACTTGATCAAGAAATGACCACTTTTACTTGTCTTTTTGGAACTTATGCTTATAGACGTATGCCTTTTGGTTTATGCAATGCACCTACTACCTTTCAAAGATGTATGACTGCTATATTCTCTGACTTTTCTGAAAAGATTGTGAGGTTTTCATGGATGACTTTTCTGTTTATGGGAAGTCTTTCGATGATTATTTAAGCAATCTTGATCGAGTTTTGTAGAGATGTGAGCAAACAAATCTTGTCTTGAATTGGGAGAAGTGCCACTTTATGGTTAATGAAGGTACTGTTTTGGGCCATAAAATTTCTGAAAGAGGTATTGAGGTGGACAAAGCTAAGGTTGATGCAATTGCGAAAATGACATGTCCTAAAGATATCAAAGGTATTCGTAGTTTCCTAGGTCATGCTGGTTACTATAGGAGATTTATCAAAGACTTTTCTAAAATTTATAGGCCCTTACAAATCTTTTGCAAAATGATATTCCTTTTGTTTTTTATGATGATTGTTTAGAAGCCTTCGAAACACTCAAGAAAGCCTTAATTTCTGCACCTATTGTTCTACCACCTGCTTGGAACTTGCCTTCTGAAATTATGTGTGATGCTAGTGATTATGATGTTGGTGCTATTCTAGGACAAAGAGTTGATAAGAAACAAAATGTTATTCTTATGCTAGTAAAACTCTAGACAATGCACAACAAAATTATGCTACTACTGAAACATAATTTCTAGCAATGGTGTTTGCTTGTGATAAATTCAGATCTTGCATTGTTGATTCTAAATTTATTGTTCACACCGATCATGCTGCTATAAAATATCTTATGGAAAAGAAAGATGCTAAACCTAGGCTTATTCGATGGGTTCTCTTGCTACAAGAATTTGATTTGCATATCACTAATAGAGAAGAAGCGGAGAACCCCATAGCGGATAACTTGTCTAGGCTTGAAAATGTCCTTGATGACCCAGTACCTATTGATGATAGTTTTCCTGATAAGCAGTTAGCTGCAATAAATCTTTCTAATAACACTCCTTGGTATGCTGACTATGCTAATTACATTGTTGCTAAATATTTACCACCTAGTTTCACATACCAAAAAAAGAAAAAAATTCTTCTATGATTTAAGACATTACTTCTGGGATGACCCACATCTTTAAAAAGGAGTAGATGGTATTATTAGATGTTGTGTACCTGCGCATGAACAGGGACAAATCCTACGGAAATGTAACTCTGAAGCTTATGGAGGACATCATGCGGGAGACAGAACTGCTCACAAGGTATTGCAATCTGGATTTTATTGGCCTACTCTCTTCAAGGATGCTCGTAAGTCCGTCTTATCTTGTGATGAATGTCAAAGAATAGGTAATATGGGTAAGCGTCAAGAAATGCCTATGAATTATTCACTTGCTGTTGAACCATTTGATGTTTGGGGATTTGATTACATGGGACCTTTTCCTTCCTCTAATGGGTATACTCATATTTTGGTTGCTGTTGATTATGTTACTAAGTGGGTAGAAGCTATTCCAACTAGTAGTGCTGATCACAACATCTCTATTAAAATGCTTAAGGAAGTTATTTTCCCAAGGTTTGGAGTCCCTAGATATTTAATGACTGATGGTGGTTCACACTTTATTCATGGTGCTTTCCGTAAAATGCTTGCCAAGTATGATGTTAACCATAGAATTGCATCACCCTATCATCCTTAGTCTAGTGGTCAAGTTGAACTTAGCAATAGAGAAATAAAATTAATTTTTGCAAAAGAATGTCAATAGGCCGCGGAAGAATTGGTCTAAGAAATTAGATGATGCACTTTGGGCTTATAGAACAGCATATAAAAATCCTATGGGTATGTCTCCTTATAAGATGGTTTATGGCAAAGCTTGTCATTTGCCTCTTGAGTTAGAACATAAAGCTTATTGGGCAATTAAAGAACTCAACTATGATGTCAAACTTGCTGGTGAGAAGAGGTTATTTGATATTAGCTCATTAGATGAATGGAGGACCCAATCTTATGAAAATGCCAAATTATTTAAAGAAAAATTAAAAAGATGGCATGATAAAAGAATCCAAAAGCGTGAGTTCAAAGTTGGAGAATATGTTCTTTTGTACAACTCTCGTTTCAGATTCTTTGCAAGAAAACTCCTCTCCAAATGGGAAGGACCCTATGTTATCGAGGAAGTTTATCGATCTGGAGATATCAAAATAAATAATGCCAAAGGTACTAACCCGAAAGTTGTTAATGGGCAACGAATAAAACATTATATCTACGGTACGCCTATTAATGTTGAAAGCAATATTATCCAAACTATGACACCGGAAGAACTAATAAAAGAAACCTTCCGGAACACTCCAGAATCGTGAAAAGAGGAGGTACGTGATACGGTAAGTAATCAGACTCCGAAAAATCCGCAAAAATATTTTCTGTCCATTTTGGAATATTTTTTTTAGGAAAATAAGAAACTACCAGGAAGGTGACCCTGGTGGGCCAGGCGTGCCTAGGTGGGTTGTGCCCACCTCGGGTACCTTCCAGACTCCGTTTTATTTTGTTTGCTTGTTTCCCGAGATAAAAAATCTTTGTATACCCCCCGAACCTATTGACCACCGTATAGCGGAGAAATCGTCTGTTTTATTTTCCTTGTTGTTTTCTGATTGATCCCATCTACCATGGCCGCTTCAAGCTCCTCCAAGGACAGGTTCTTCAAGAACGTCATCAACCCATATTTGCGGGAGGTGGTGCAGCACCCTCAGGTCATTCGGATGCATGAGGGGGTGCTTCACATCCGCGATGTGCAAGGTCCCAAGGGGACGGGAACCGTGGAGGCTAGGCTTGAAGCTATGGAGTAGGAGGTCTTCCGGTGCAAGAGGATGGTGGAGCATGGACTCAATGCCAATCACCTCATGATCACGGACTTTACCCGTGATCTCAAGGTGGATGGCAAGTCCATGAAGGACATCGTCTTCACCTTCAACGAGCAAATCAACTTCCTCCAAAGCCAGATCTACGATCTCCAAAACCAAGTCTTTGAATATGAGGAGAGGTTTAAAGGTATGAGTTTGGCTGCCAGTTGCAGGACCTATGAGACTCATTCCTCCTCTTATAATGGTGAGCCCCTGCCATGGAAACCCGAGGACAAGATCGCTACTTCATCACCACCACCTCCTTCTTCATCACCAAAAGAAAACTGAGTATCGGGTATGGGCACTCATCTTGGCTTCTGCCAAGCTTGGGGGAGTGATGACCCACAAGTATAGGGGATCTATCATAGTCCTTTCGATAAGTAAGAGTGTCGAACCCAACGAGGAGCAGAAGGAAATGACAAGTGGTTTTCAGTAAGGTATTCTCTGCAAGCACTGAAATTAGGGGTAACAGATAGTTTTGTGATAAGGTAATCTGTAACGGGTAACAAGTAACAAGAGTAAATAAAGTGCAGCAAGATGGCCCAATCCTTTTTGTAGCAAAGGACAAGCCTGGACAAACTCTTATATAAAGGAAAGCGCTCCCGAGGACACATGGGAATTATTGTCAAGCTAGTTTTCATCACGCTCATATGATTCACGTTCGTTACTTTGATAATTTGATATGTGGGTGGACCGGTGCTTGGGTACTGCCCTTCCTTGGACAAGCATCCCACTTATGATTAACCACTCTTGCAAGCATCCGCAACTACAAAAGAAGTATTAAGGTAAACCTAACCATAGCATGAAACATATGGATCCAAATCAGCCCCTTACGAAGCAACGCATAAACTAGGGTTTAAGCTTCTGTCACTCTAGCAACCCATCATCTACTTATTACTTCCCAATGCCTTCCCCTAGGCCCAAATAATGGTGAAGTGTCATGTAGTCGACATTCACATAACACCAGTAGAGGAAAGACAACATACATCTCATCAAAATATCGAACGAATACCAAATTCACATGACTACTTATAGCAAGACTTCTCCCATGTCCTCAGGAACAAACGTAATTAATCACAAATCAAATTCATGTTCATAATCAGAGGGGTATTAATATGCATAAAGGATCTGAACATATGATCTTCCACCAAATAAACCAACTAGCATCAACTACAAGGAGTAATCAACACTACTAGCAACCCACAGGTACCAATCTGAGGTTTTGAGACAAAGATTGGATACAAGAGATGAACTAGGGTTTGAGAGGAGATGGTGCTGGTGAAGATGTTGATGGAGATTGATCCCCTCCAGCTGAGAGGATCGATGGTGATGACGATGGTGACAATTTCCCCCTCCCTGAGGGATGTTTCCCCTGCAGAACAGCTCCGCCGGAGCCCTAGATTGGTTCTGCCCAGGTTCCGCCTCGAGACGGTGGCACTTTGTGCTTGCCAAAGGATAAAATGTGAAAAGGAAAGGTGAAGATCATCATGACTCTTGTATAAGGTATAAGACAAGAATAAAAGATAGGCCCTTCGCAAAGGGAAGCAGAGGTTGTCATGTGCTTTTATGGTTGGATGCACAAAATCTTAATGCGAAAGAACGTCACTTAATATTGCCACTTGTGATATGGACCTTTATTATGCAGTCCGTCGCTTTTATTTCTTCCACATCACAAGATCGTATAAAGCTTATTTTCTCCACACTAATAAATCATACATATTTAGAGAGCAATTTTTATTGCATGCAACAATGACAACTTACTTGAAGGATCTTACTCAATCCATAGGTAGGTATGGTGGACTCTCATGGCAAAACTGGGTTTAAGGTTATTAGGAAGCACAAGTAGTATCTCTACTTGGTGCAAAGAATTTGGCTAGCATGAGGGGGAAAGGCAAGCTCAACATGTTGGATGATCCATGACAATATACTTTATTTCGGATATAAGAAAAGATAACCCATTACGTTGTCTTCCTTGTCCAACATCAACTCTTTAGCATGTCATATTTTAATGAGTGTTCACAGTCATAAAAGATGTCCAAGATCGTATATTTATATGTGAGAACCTCTCTTTCTTTATTACTTCCTATTAATTGCAACGATGACCAAAACTATGTTTTACAACTCTCAACATCTTTTACTCATCATACTCTTTATATGTGAAGTCATTACTCTCCATAAGATCAATATGATCTCTTTATTTCTTTTTATTCTTTCTTTTTCTATTATTCCCCCATGATCATAGCAAGATAATCAAGCCCTTGACTCAAAACTAATCTTTATTATATATATAGCTCACGGACTCGATTACATAGAGGGATCATAAAGCAAAACTCAAAACTAAATCATACTAAAACTTCATTCTACTAGATCAAGATATTACCAAAAGGATCGAACTAAGAAAAACGGTAAAGATAGGAGTGTGATGGTGATACGATACCGGGGCACCTCCCCCAAGCTTGGCAGTTGCCAAGGGGAGTGCCCATACCCATGTGATTATGTCTCTTTCCTTGAGGGTGGTGATGATGGAGTTGTTGATGATGTAGGCTTGTCGTCCATCTTCCAAGGCATAGGATCACCATCGTAGAAGGATGATCGAGTCTCCGGGATCCTCAAATCTGCAGCCAAACTCATCCTCTTGAATCTATATTCATACTCACAGTTTTGGTTTTGCAGGTCATATATCTGGGCTTGGAGGCGCTCAATTTTCTCGTGAAGCTTGAAGATGGCCTCCCCAATGTTCTTGGCATCCAGCTTGTGGTTGTTGGTGAACTCCGTGATCATTATATGATTGGCGTCGAGTCAACGTTCCACCATCTACTGGCACTTGAAAACTTGTTGCTCCATTGCTTCGAGCCTTGTCTCCGCGTTTCCGGTCCTACTTGGTCCCTCAACATCGCGGATGTGCAGCAACCCCTCATGCATCTCAATGGTTTGAGGATGTTGCAACACTTCCGCGAGGTAGGGGTTGATGACCTTCTCGAAGAACTTGTCCTTGGGGGCACTTGGAGACGTCATGGTGATCTAGATCTGTCAGAAAAACAGCTCGAAACAAAAACAGAGGATATTTGCGTGATACGAGGGTCAAAACCTTCGGGAGATTATATAATGAATTTTTACCGACCAAAAGAAGTATCGTGCAAGAAAACAGAGTTCGGAGAGCACACGAGGTGCCCACGAGGCAGGGGGGCGCGCCCAGGGGGTAGGGCGCTCCCTCCACCCTCGTGGACGCCTCGTGTCCTTCCCGGACTACTTCTTATTTTCCTATTTTCTTAAATATTCCAAAACAGAGACAAATTACCATTAGAACTGTTTTAGAGTCGGTTTACTTACCGTACCACATACCTATTCCTTTTTGGAGTCTGAAACGTTCTGGAAAGTGTCCCTAATGTATTCCTCCGGGGTTATGGTTTCAATAACATTAGTTCCAACATTTATGGGATTACCTGAGATATAATGTTTGATTCTTTGACTGTTCACCACCTTCGGATTTGTGCCTTCGAAGTTGTTAATTTTTATGGCACCGGGACGATAGACCTCCTCGATAACGTAAGGACCTTCCCATTTAGAGAGGAGTTTTCCTGCAAAAAATCTTAAACGAGAGTTGTATAGCAGAACATAATCACCTACATTAAACTCACGCTTTTGTATCCTTTTGTCATGCCATCTTTTAACTTTTTCTTTAAACAGTTTGGCATTCTCATAGGCTTGAGTTCTCCATTCATCAAGTGAGCTAATGTCAAATAGCCTCTTCTCACCGGCAAGTTTGAAATCATAATTGAGCTCTTTAATGGCCCAATATGCCTTATGTTCTAGTTCGAGAGGTAAGTGACATGCTTTTACATAAACCATTTTATACAGAGACATACCCATAGGATTTTATATGCAGTTCTATAGGCCCATAATGCATCATCAAGTTTCTTCGACCAATTCCTTCTAGATCTATTAACAGTCTTTTGCAAAATTAATTTGATCTCTCTGTTACTTAATTCTACTTGGCCACTAGATTGTGGGTGATATGGAGATGCAATTCTATGATTAACGTCATACTTAGCAAGCATTTTACGAAAAGCACCATGAATAAAATGTGAACAACCATCAGTCATTAAGTATCTAGGAACTCCAAACCTCGGAAAAATAACTTCTTTAACCATCTTAATAGAGGTGTTATGATCAGCACTACTAGTTGGAATAGCTTCTACCCACTTAGTAATCTAATCAACAACAACTAAAATATGTGTATAGCCATTGGAGGAAGGAAACGGTCCCATATAATCAAAGCCCCAAACATCAAATGGTTCAATAACAAGTGAATAGTTCATAGGCATTTCTTGACGTCTACTAATATTACCAATTCTTTGGCATTCGTCACAAGACAAGACAAACTTACGGGCATCTTTGAAGAGAGTAGGCCAATAAAAACCGGATTGCAATACCTTATGTGCAGTTCTATCTCCAGCGTGGTGTCGTCCATAAGCCTCGGAGTGACACTTGCGTAGGATCTGTTCCTGTTCATGCTCAGGTACACAACGTCTAATAACACCATCTACTCCTTCTTTATAAAGGTGTGGATCATCCCAGAAGTAATGTCTTAAATCATAGAAAAACTTTTTCTTTTGCTGGTATGTGAAACTAGGTGGTATAAATTTAGCAACAATGTAAATTAGCATACCATGGAGCAGTACAAGAAGCATTTATGACAGCTAATTGTTCATCAGGAAAGCTATCATCAATAGGTAGCGGGTCATCAAGAACATTCTCTAACCTAGATAAGTTGTCTGCAACGGGGTTCTCATCTCCCTTTCTATCAATAATATGCAAATCAAATTCTTGTAGCAAGAGAACCCATCTAATAAGTCTAGGTTTAGCATCTTTCTTTTCCATAAGATATTTAATATCAATATGATCAGTGTGAACAGTAACTTTGAAATCAAAAATATAAGGTCTGAACTTATCACAAGCAAATACAAGTACTAATAATTCTTTTTCAATAGTAGCATTATTTCTCTGGGCACTATCTAGAGTTTTACTAGCATATTGGATAACATTTAATTTCTTATCAACTCTTTGTCCTAGAACAGCACCTACAGCATAATCACTAGCATCACACATAATTTCAAAGGGTAAATTCCAATCAGGTGGCTGAACAATAGGTGCAGAAATCAAGGCTTTCTTAAGTGTTTCAAATGCTTCTACATAATCATCATCAAAGATAAAAGGAACATCTTTTTGTAAGGGATTAGTCAGAGGCCTAGAAATTTTTGAGAAGTCTTTAATGAACCTCCTATAAAAACCGGCATGACCAAGGAAACTTCTTATACCTTTGATGTCCTTAGGACATGGCATCTTTTCAATAGCATCAACTTTAGCTTTATCAACTTCAATACCTGTTTCAGAAATTTTGTGCCCCAAGACAATACCTTCATTAACCATAAAGTGGCAGTTCTCCCAATTCAAGACAAGATTAGTTTCTTCACATCTCTGCAAAACTCGATCAAGGTTGCTTAAGCAATCATCAAAGGAAGTTCCATATACGGAGAAATCATGCATGAAAACCTCAACAATCTTTTGACAAAAATCAGAGAATATAGCCATCATACATCTTTGAAAGGTAGCAGGTGCATTGCATAAACCAAAAGGCATACGTCTATAAGCAAAGGTACTGAAAGGGCAAGTAAAATTGGTCTTTTCTTGATCCTCTTTTGACACAGGTATTTGTGAGAAACCAGAGTAACCATCTAGAAAGCAAAATGTGTATGTTTGGATAATCTTTCTAGCATTTGATCAATAAAAGGTAAAGGGTAATGATCCTTTTTAGTAGCTTTATTTAGTTTACGGAAATCAATTACCATTCTATAACCTGTAACAATTCTTTGTGGGATCAATTCATCTTTATCATTAGGAACAACAGTAATACCTCCCTTCTTAGGGATACAATGGACAGGACTTACCCACTGACTATCAGCAACGGGATGAATTATACCTGCCTCCAGAAGCTTTAGTATTTATTTTCTTACCATTTCTTTCATCTTAGGATTTAACCATCGTTGGTGATCAACAACCGGTTTAGCGTCTTTCTCCAATTTTATTTTGTGTTGGCATAGAGTGGGACTAATGCCCTTAAGATCATCAAGAGTATATCCAATAGCAGCACGATGCTTCTTTAGGGTTTTCAATAATTTCTTTTCTTCCTGCACTGAAAGGTTAGCACTAATAATAACAGGATATATCTTTTTCTCATCAAGATAAGCATATTTAAGAGTATCCGGTAATTGTTTAAGCTCAAACACGGGATCACCCTTGGGTGGAGGAGGATCCCCTAGAATTTCAACAGGCAAGTTGTGTTTCAAAATAGGTCCCTGTTTAAAGAATACTTCATCTATTTCCCTTCTTTCATTCATAAACATATCATTTTCATGGTCTAGCAAATATTGTTCTAAAGGATCATTAGGAGGCACGACAATAGAAGCAAGACCAATAATTTCATCTTTACTAGGCAATTCTTTATCATGGGGTTGTCTATGGAATTTAGCAAAATTAAACTCATGAGACATATCCCCTAATCCAATAGTAACTACATCCTTTTTGCAATCTATCTTAGCATTAACAGTATTCAAGAAGGGCCTACCAAATATGATGGGACAAAAGTCATCTTGCGGGGAACCAAGGACAAGAAAATCAGTAGGATGTTTAACTTTCCCACACAAGACTTCAACATCTCTAACAATCCCAATTGGTGAAATTGTGTCTCTATTGGCAAGCTTAATTGTAACATAAATTTCTTCTATCTCAGCAGGTGCAATATCATGCATAATTTCTTTGTATAAGGAATGAGGTACTGCACTTGCACTAGCCCCCATATCACACAAGCCATGATAACAATTGTAAGGGCATTTTTATCCCTTAGTTGGTTTTGGTGATTGATGGCAATGCTTTTGCGGACTAATCATGTGCATCAAATATTTCAGATATATTGACTAGGCACAAGATGATTTGGTTCCCCTCGAAGGCTATAGAAGACGGCGTTTATCTTCATTTCTTTTCGGTGGTATTGAGTCGTAGGGAAGCTGTACTCTTAAGAGGGGGTCCGCGTTGGAAAGGTTAGGTGGATTCATCACGTTCACATATTCCTTTGCACCTCCTTTCCTCTAGCCTTTGGAGCATCCTATGTTTTCCTTGTCTATGCAAATATTGCTCTTGCTTGCCGAACTAGGGGGTGCGGTAGTACTGCTCCTTAGAGCGGTAGTACCGCAGGACCTTGCGGTAGTACCGCCCGCTGGTGTGGTAGTACCGCAAGGACCCACGGTAGTACCGCTTCTAGTAAGCGGTAGCACCGTGGTCTCCGACTTAGTTCCGCAAGTACGCGGCAGTAAGGGGCGGATGTAATTTTTTACATCCGCGCCTCGTGCGGTAGTACCGCTGCTGGCTTACGGTACTACCGCGTCGGGTTTTTGCATCGACTCCAACTCTGCGGAAGTAGCCACGGATGTAATTTTTATATCCGTGCCTTCCCATCCTGAACAGCCCCTGCCTTGCGGTAGTACCGCAAGGGGGAGCGGTAGTACCGCGCCAGCAGTACTACCACCCTCTGCTTTAGTGCATTTTTGGCTGTTCTGGTCTCTGCTGTGTGGGCGGTAGTACCGCGGGGCCCTGCGGTAGTACCGCGTGCCCCTGCGGTAGTGCCGCGCCTCAGGTGCGGTAGTACCGCTGCGCAGGCTGAGTTGGTGGATAACGGTTGGATTTGTTCTTCCACTATATAAGGGGTGTCTTCCTCCTCTAGTTGACTACCTCTTCCACCTCCAAGCTCCATTGTTGCTCCACGCTCCATTTTCGCCCGATCTCCTTCCCTAGCCAATCAAACTTGTTGATTCTCTAGGGATTGGTTGAGGAGGCCCCAATCTACACTTCCACCAAGAGAAATTTGAATCCCCCCACTAATCCCTTGTGGATCTTGTTACTCTTGGGTGTTTGAGCACCCTAGACGGTTGAGGTCACCGCAGAGCCATAGTCCATTGTGGTGAAGCTTCGTGGTATCGTTGGGAGCCTCCAATTAAGTTGTGGAGATTGCCCCAACCTTGTTTGTAAAGGTTCGGTCGCCGCCTCCAAGGGCACCAATAGTGGAATCACGGCATCACGCATTGTGTGAGGGCGTGAGGAGAATACGGTGGCCCTAGTGGCTTCTTGGGGAGCATTGTGCCTCCACACCGCTCCAACGGAGACATACTTCCTCTCAAAGGGAAGGAACTTCAGTAACACATCCTCGTCTTCACCGGCTCCACTCTTGGTTATCTCGTGCCTTTACTTGTGCAAGCTTATTTGTGCTTTATCTCTTGCTTGCATGTGTGCTTATTGTTGTTGCATCATATAGGTTGCTCACCTAGTTGCATATCTAGACAACCTACTTTGATGCAAAGTTTAAATTGGTAAAGAAAAGCTAAAAATTGTTAGTTGCCTATTCACCCCCCTCTAGTCAACTATATCGATCCTTTCAATTGGTATCAGTGCCTCGTCTCTTTATTAAGGACTTTACCGTCCAAAGAGTATGGTTGACGTCGTAGACAGTGTGGAGGAGCACTCCGGTGTGAATCCGGTCTCGTCTACGGGAGATGGGGGAACCGCGGTCTCTCGTGAGGAATTCAATGTGGCGTTGGACACATTGAAAACCTCCACGACGACCGAGGTCGAAAGCATGTTTAATAAATTCTTAGAAGGGCTTAAACTTTCCACCGCACCGTTGAAAGTGGGTGATCCCGCTAACAAGGTGACGGATGCTACCTCCGACAAGGGGGAAGCTACTAGTGAGAAAGCTCCTTCTTCTAGTGGTAAAAATGGCACCGGCATCTTTGCCCATGTGGAACCTCCACTTGTCTATGGTGGACCGCTTCCTTCCACTCATTTGAATCATGCCAGACCGCCCCCCTAAGATTGAGAAGAATGTAGAATTTGATTATTGGGTCTATCGTTGTAAGCGTCATTTAAATCATGTGAACACTAACCTTTGGAGAATCATTGAAGAAGGTTTCTATCCGCACGACCGAAGGAACCTCACTCCTAGAGAAGCTGCGGATGATCAATTCAATGAGAATGCTCTCTTCATCATCCAAGAAGCAATCCCACCCGAAGATCTTCCTCATCTCCGGCCCTACACCATGGCCAAAGATGCTTGGCACCAAGTGGTTTCCCTCTATCGGGGAAGCGCAAGCATTCAACACTCCAACTATGAAGTGGTGCAAGATGAAGCCATTGAGTTTGCAATGAAAGAAGATGAAGAACCTTGTGAGCTTTATCGGAGAGTAACTAAACTCGCGGTCTCTCTCCGAGATCATGGAAATAAGGACACAGATGACAATTGGATCAAGCGCAAAGTCCTCAAGGCAATGATGCCCTACCACAAAGCCATGTCCTCCGTCATTCGTCAAAGGCTGGACTTCCACACCTTGTCCTCAAGTGAAGTGTTGGATGAGTTCGTTGGTATGAGCATCTTGGACAAGACCGCTGACAATGCGGTTCTTCGCTCTCAAAGAGTAAAGAAGCCCAACCTTGCTCTAAAGGCCAAGGTTAGTATGGAGGAAGAGGATGAAGAGGAAGAAGAGGAGAGCAACCTCGAAGATACGAAGTATGCCTATCATGAACACATGGCGCTTGCTTCAAGGCAATTTTGGAGCAAGAAGAACTCGAGGCCCAACTTCAACAAGAACAATTCAAGTGGCGCAAAGGGCAAGCAACGAGTGAGGACTTGCTTGAATTGTGGCAATGTGAGCTACTTTGTTGCGGAGTGCCCTTATGAGAAGAGGGAAGACAATGGTGGCAAGCTCATCCGAAAGGACAAGGCCAAGTCGTTCCCCAACAAGAGCAACTTCACCAAGAAGACTCCTTCCAAGGCATTGGTGGTACAAGAAGAGTACAATGAGAATGATGACGATGAGGAAGATGGTGAGTCGGTTGCCATGGCCTCCGTTGCCATTGCGACGACTCCACGGGTGTCTCTCTTTGACTCACCCAATGAGAACATCACCGCCAAGTGCCTCATGGCTAAAGCCACCAACAAGGTAACCCCCAACATAAAAACTACCATCATTAATCATCCTTCTTTGGATAGCATTGATGAACATGAGGGGACAAATGTGGAGGAGAATGAGTTTGAGACCTTTATGGGTAAACTCAAGGGTAAATCCAAGAAGCACTTTGTTGCTCTCTTGGAACAACTTGGTGAAGCCAATGACATGATCGAGGCTCACGAAGATACCATCTCTAAGATGGAGGGGCATAGTCGTGACTATGCCGATGAGATTTCGGATCTTTCCAATGCTCTTGACAAAGAGCGTGGTCTTCGTTTGGCTCTTGAGGAGTCACACAACGATGATCATGCTAAGTTAAAGAAAGATCTTGATCATGCTCTTGTTGTTTCTCGTGTGCTAAACTCCGAGAAGGCAAAGCTTGGGGTTGATCTTGCTAGACTCAAAGAGGAGTTTGACATTCTCGACAAGGCTCACAAAGTCTTGAAGGGTGTTCATGCTAGCCTCAAGGAGTCTCATGATCAACTCCAAGTGAATCTAACCAAGGAGAAAGCCACCTTTCCTCATATGGTGTTAATTGATAATGCAAATGCTACTAACCCTTGTTGTGAGCATGTGCATCTTGTTGAGGAAAATGCTAAGTTGAAGGAGCAACTTGAGAAAGGCCTTGTGTCATGCATACAAGGTGAGAAGAACCTCAACGACCTTTTGAGCATTCAAAAGGAAGTTGTGGCCAAGGAGGGGATTGGGTTCGCACCCAACCCCAAGAACAAGAAGAAGAATGACAAGACCAAACGACCTCCTCCTCTCAAACAAACTTTTGTGAAGGAGGGAGAGGGTTCTTCCAAGGAGAAGAAGAACAATGCGAAGGGTGGCGGTGTCAAGAAGGGCAATGCCACCCCTTCCAACAAAGCCGGCGACTTTAATCCTTCTTATGTGTTATGCCGTGCTAGTGATGGGCATGTTTATGCCAAATTTGTTGGTTCTCCTCATGAGTATATTGAATGGTCTATTTGGGTTCCTAAGACCCTTGTTACTAACATCAAAGGACCCATTACAAAATGGGTACCTAAAACCAAGCATTGATCTCTTGTAGGTGTTTGCTTCCAGTGGGGGATCATGGTTGCTCGATAGTGGAGCTACAAATCATATGACCGGAAGCAAGGACTTGGTGGTGGACGTGCACAAGATTCCATCTATGCCCACCAATGTCGAGTGGGGTGATGCCTCGTCTTCTAAGGTATTGGGACTCGGCAAAGTTGTCATTTCTCATGATCTCATGATCGAGAAGGTCATGCTTGTTGAGTCCCTTACATACAATTTACTTTCCGTTCGTCAACTTGCAATCATGGGCTTTGCCACTTTCTTTGATATTGATACCGTGGCCCTCTTGTGGAGCAAGACTCTTAAAGTAGCCTTTGTTGGGCATGTCGAGAACGGTCTCTATGTTATTAACTTTTTGGAGCAACCCACTAAGACCGCGACATGCCTAATGGCTAAAGTTGACGTGGGATGGCTTTGGCATCGCCGTTTAGCCCGTGTCAATATGAGATCTTTGCAAAGTCTTCTCAAGGGGGACCATGTCCGTGGACTAACGAATGTTAGTTTTGCTAAAGATCGTGCTTGCAGTGCTTGTATCGAAGGAAAGCTCTTGTATCGAAGGAAAGCTACATGAGAAGGCTCACCCTCCCACGACTATCATTTACTCGAAGAGGCCTTTGGAGCTCCTTCACTTGGATCTCTTTGGGCCTCCATCCTTTGATAGTCTTGGGGGTAGGAAGTATTGCTTGGTGATTGTGGATGACTATTCAAGATACAGTTGGGTGTATTTCTTCAAGAGGAAGAGCGAGACCCAACAAACCGTCATTGACTTTGCAAATGAAGCCCAACGTCAACACAATGCAAAGATCTTGACAATAAGAAGTGATAACGGCACCGAGTTCAAGAACTACACCTTGGATGAGTTTCTTAGTGATGAGGGGATCAAGCATCAATATTCCGCACCTTACACCCCTCGACAAAACGGTGTTGCGGAGAGGAAGAACTGGACGTTGATGGATGCGGCAAGGACCATGATGGCGGAGTTCAAGTCTCCATACAACTTTTGGGCCGAAGCCATCAACACCGGGTGTCATGCATCCAATCGGCTCTACCTCCGCAAGGGCTTGAACAAGACTCCATATGAGATACTCACCGGTAACAAGCCCAACCTCAAGTACTTTCGGGTGTTCGGGTGTAAGTGTTTCATTCTCAAGAAAGGTGTTCGGTTGTCTAAATTTGAAGCTAGAGCTTATGAGGGCATATTTGTTGGTTATGCTACAAACTCTCATGCTTACCGTGTCCTCAATAAATCCACGGGACTTATTGAGGAGACGTGTAACGTGGATTTTGATGAGAATAACGGCTCCCAAGTGGAGCAAAGTGGCACTTGTGATGTAGGTGATGAAATTCCTCCTCGATCCATAAGAAGAATGGGTGTTGGTTTTATCCTACCCATTGAGGAACCCCTTGTGGCCGAAGAGAAGGACAATGCTCCACTCAAGTGGAGCCATCACCAACCCAAGGCCCACACGCTTCCGAAGAACAAAGTGAAGGCCCTCAACCTCATGAACAAGACCAAGGGCAAGATCATGCTCAAGACGGTGGTGACACACCAAGTGATGCCCAAGGTCAAGTTCTCTCCTCCGAGAAAGTTCAAGATCAAGAACAAGCTCAAGACGGCGCTCAAGATGATCAAGTGACCGCTCCTCAACTCACCACCGAGGAGGAATTGGAGCGTCGTGCCGCCAAGATTGCATCCAAGCTCTCCACCAAGGGTCATCTCATGAAGAATGTGCTTGGAAGCATTCAAAAGGGGGTAAGCACTCGTAGACAATTGGCAAACTATTGTGAACATCACGCGTTTGTCTCTTGTGTTGAACCCCAAAAGGTATATGAAGCACTCGAAGATCCGGATTGGCTTAATGCCATGCATGAAGAACTCAACAACTTCGAGTACAACAAGGTGTGGAGATTAGTGCCAAGGCCAACGGGGAACCACAATGTCATTGGAACCAAGTGGATATTCAAGAACAAGCAAGATGCTCATGGGACCATCATCTGCAACAAGGCACGATTGGTGGCACAAGGCTACTCCCAAGTCGAGGGTATCGACTACGGTGAAACCTTTGCTCCCGTTGCTCGCCTTGAATCTATTCATTTGTTGATTGCTTATGCTTCTCATCACAACTTTAAGTTGCAACAAATGGATGTGAAGAGTGCTTTTCTTAATGGTCCTATTAATGAGTTGGTTTATGTCAAACAACCCCCCGGGTTCGAGGATCCCTACTTCCCCGATCATGTGTATTAACTCGATAAGGCGCTCTATGGCCTTAAACAGGCCCCACGTGCGTGGTATGACCACCTTACCGAGTTGTTACAAGATCGTGGGTTTGAAGTTGGGCTAATCGACCCCACTCTTTTTACTAAGAAGGTCAAAGGGGAGTTGTTTGTGTGCCAACTATATGTTGATGACCTTATCTTTGGTTCCCCTAACAAAGCTTTCAATGAGGAATTTTCCGCACTCATGACCTCAAAGTTCAAGATGTCTTCCATGGGAGAGTTGAAGTTCTTTCTCGGTTTCGAAGTAAAGCAAAGAAGAGAAGGAACCTTCATCAACCAAGCCAAATACACTACAGACATGCTCAAGAGATTCAAGCTAAGTGATGTCAAGCCGGCGTCCACTCCAATGCCCACCAAGTGCCAACTTGACATCGATCCCAATGGTAAAGCGGTGGATCAAAAGGTATATCGCTCCATGATTGGTTCCTTGCTTTACCTTTGTGCATCTAGACCGGATATCATGTTGAGTGTGGGAATTTGTGCACGGTTTCAAGCCGCACCTAAGGAAAGCCACTTTGTGGCGGTCAAGCGAATCTTTCGATATTTGGCTCATACCCCAAACTTTGGCTTATGGTACCCAAGAGGAGCAAATTTCAAGCTTGTAGGGTATTCGGACTCCGATTGGGCGGGAGATAAAGTGGATAGGAAGTCCACTTCCGGAGGGTGCCAATTCCTTGGTTGCTCTTTGGTAAGTTGGGCTTCTAAAAAGCAAAGTTGTGTGTCTCTCTCGTCCACCGAAGCGGAGTATGTGGCGGCCGGCAGTTGTTGTGCACAACTCTTATGGATGAGGCAAACTTTAAAGGATTACGGTGTCATTTGTGACAAAGTGCCTCTTTGGTGTGATAATGAAAGTGCCATCAAGATTTCTCTCAACCCCATGCAACACTTCAAGACGAAGCATATTGAGATTCGGTATCACTTCATCCGAGATCACATTAGGCGAGGGGAGATCTAGCTCAACTACGTCAACACCCATGATAACCTTGCAGATATTTTCACGAAGCCTTTGGATGAAGCAAGATTTCATGAGTTAAGGCATGAGCTAAATATCATTGATTCGAGCAATGTTGCTTGAACCCTTGCACACCCCACCACACTCAACTTGTTGTCTAATCTAGGTATAGGCATGGACATAGGGGGAGTGTTGTTCTCTCAATGAACTCTCCCTCCCCCCATTATGCATAAAGTGATCAACTCTTTCACATTAGCCATTTTTGATGGTACTTGTGCTTCAAAGACGAGTTTTGGTCATGGGCCCAAGGATAATTCTTCGCGGTGCCATACCAATTGACTCAAACATAGGTGGCTCCGGCCACCGCCCTCTCCTTGGAGAGTCTGTGTCTCGTTTTTGGTCTATGTTGTCTCTTGCCTCTCTTCCTTCGTGTCGAGCTTGTGATTATGTTGTCCAGTGTGTTAGCTCTTTGGTGTGGTCTCTCGCTTGAAGGTTCCGTGCTTCGGTGTTCTCTCTTTTGGTTGAAACTGTCTTTTTTGAGCTCACCGTACTACCGTGGCCTGCCACGGTAGTACCGCAGGGGGGGGGGTGCGCGGTACTTCCGCACCCAGCGCGGCAGTAATTTTTTACTGCCGCCTGGGAGAGCGGTACTACGGCCTCGGTGCGGTACTTCAGCCCGGGCAGTACTATCGCAATGACGTGCGGTACTACCGCGTAAGGAGCACACAGTACTTCCGCACCCAGCGCGGCAGTAATTTTCTACTGCCGCTTGGGGGAGCGGTACTAAAGTCACGGTGTGGTACTTCCGCCCGGGGCGGTAGTACCGCGATGATATGCGGTACTACCGTGCGGTCGAGGGTGCGTGGGGGTTAAACACGGGCAGGGGGAGTTCTAACTCCCCCATACCCATTCGTCTCTCTCCCCACTCCGTCTCTCTCTCTCGCTCAAGAACAGCGCCGGAGGTCCTCGCCGGATCTCCGTCTCCGGCCGCTCTCCTCGGATTCCGACCGGTGGGATCATTCCCCACCACTCCCTCTTGCCATGGAACGAGGTTTCTCCCCAATCCCTCCCTTTTTCTTGGTCGTCTTGTTCTTTTTAGGTTTTGGGGAGATGCAAGTTGTTCTTGAGATTTTAGGCCAAATCTATGCAAGAGTAGGATGTAGGAGAGTAGTTTTGTGTAGTGATGGTACTTGCTATAGTTGTCCCGTGATGGATTTGATCGACCGTAGTACCGCGTGTTGACACGGTTGTGCTCAGATCTTCATGGTTGTTTCAGATCTGCACCGTGCGGAACTACCGCTCTTCAGGTGCGGTACTAGCACACGTCCGGTACTACCGCCCTGCTGGTGCGGTACTACCGTATCTACGGTACTACCGCTCCTTAGAGCTGTACTACCGCACGTGGCGCAACACACGATACTACTGTTGTCTCAAATCCCTCTTGTGGCACTTCTCACGTGCCATGTCTACTTGTTTCACCTGCCTTGCTGTGGTCTTTGCATTGATCCTTCTCGCGTTTCATGCGTGTTTGTTTTGTGGTGTGTGTTTTAGGTGGTGGCTCAGGTGCTCCGGCTCTCCGCTCCAATCCAAGCCGTGACACGGGATCCAAGCGTATGCACAACACAGAGGCAGCAGAGGGCTCCAATGCCCCCAACGCAGAACCAAGACCACCGCCACCAAAGAGAAGGAAACCGCCCAGGGTATGGATGAGATACCGCTTGCTGAGTTCATCTCTCAGAGGAAGATCAATCCATATGGAAACCCTCGTGCCAACTTTGGAGGGAATGAGCTATTCTGGACCAAGCAGCAGAATCTCATTTATCTGGATGTCATCAAGGCCAAGCAAAACACCTATGTGGAGGTGAAGTGGATCAACATGCATCACATGCGAAAAGAGGCGCACCGGGAATACTTTGGTGAGGCTTTAGACCTAGTGGAGCAATTTGGCATTGAGCATATCATCTCATTCCACAAAGACTATGATCCTGAGATCCTTGCTCAGTTCTTTGCCTCAGTGCATTTTCATCCCAATGAGGAAAGGACCATGACTTGGATGACCAATGGTAGGTAGCTGACTTCTACTTGGAAGGAATTCATGACTTTGCTTGGGGTTCCGGATGAGGGGCTCGCCACACCCCAAGGTGTTCGCCCTGATGCCAATCCCGAGTCTGCCAACAAGAACAAGCTTATGCCCTACTATGTGGAGAAGAGGCTCTCCAATGGCAAGTCATCTTGGGTACTCAACTCCTTTCTTGACATCATGCACCGGATCTTCCGCAACACTCTCTTCCCACGCATTGGGGACAAGGACAAGGTGCATGCCTATCTGGTGGATATGATGCTCCTGTGTGAAGATGCTCGCAACTCTCAAACACTACCACTTGATGTCTCACATATCATGTGGCATGAGCTTCGGTTTGCGGTCTACAACCGCAAGGTCCCCATCTATGGACCTTATTTGTTTCAGTTGATCTCGGCTACTTGGGAGCGGGTCTACCCTCAGGATGAGTTTGAGGCCCCTGGTTGGATCCGGCATGAGCCCATCAACCTCCGTATCATGCCTCAGTGGGCCAACACTACCTCTCGTGCTGATACTGCGGCTGCCATGGACGTGGATGCAGATGAGGATGAGGAGGAGGCAGCAGACGAGGACAGCTCTGAGGGTTACATCCCTCCCACCTCTGAGCCTTCTTGGGCTAAGGGACTGAAGAACAAGATGAAGATGTTGTTATGTATGCAGGCAGAGGGGCAGTACCAGACCCATGTGGCTACCAAGGAGACTCGCCGCCGCGACAAGCGGATTTTCAGGACCTTTGGCGAGAACATATCTAGCGGGTCAGAGGTGAACATCACCCCAGAGGCAGAATGGATGCACAAGCAGGGTTATCAGTGGACCGAGTCTGAGGAGGAGTCCGTCCCAGCTGCAGAGTCTGACGGGGAGCGTGCAAGTGACTACTCCTCTTGAGCCACCACTATTGCTGTAGGTGTCCTCGATGCCTTTTTGGCGTCTCGATGCCAAAGGGGGAGAGAGTGTAGGATTTGCGAGTTGTGTCGTGTTTGGGTCAGCTGAACTTCGTTTATTTCGTTTGCTTTGGTTTGCTTTGGTTTGTGCTCGTGAGACCTTCGATCATATGGTATAAGACATATGCACTCTATCGTACCGTAGTGAGCTTATTCTATATTATGCTTATTACACTATGCTCATATCTATCTTGCTTAGCTTTAGCCTTATTGCAAGATTTGCCATGTCTATAAAATATAGGGGGAGTGTTGATCCTAGTATGTGTGCCGTGCAGTCCAAAGCACTCATCGAGATAGCACACATCTAGGGGGAGCCCGTCTATATTTTAGAGACTTGGGGTTTGCTCTTGCACTTTGCGTTATACCCTCGTGCAAATCCCGTTTTGTCATCAATCCACCAAAAAGGGGGAGATTGTAAGGGCTTTTTTATCCCTTAGTTGGTTTTGGTGATTGATGACAATGCTTTTGCGGACTAATCATGTGCATCGAATATTTTAGATATATTGACTAGGCACAAGATGATTTGGTTCCCCTCGAAGGCTATAGAAGACGGCGTTTCTCTTCGTTTATTTTTGGTGGTATTGAGTCGTAGGGAAGCCGTACTACTAAGAGGGGGTCCGCGTTGGAAAGGTTAGGTGGATTCATCACGTACACATCTTCCTTTGCACCTCCTTTCCTCTAGCCTGTGGAGCATCCTATGTTTTCCTTGTCTATGCAAATATTGCTCTTGCTTGCCGAACTAGGGGGTGCGGTACTACTGCTCCTTAGAGCGGTAGTACCGCAGGACCTTGCGGTAGTACCGCCCGCTGGTGCGGTAGTACCGCAAGGACCCACGGTAGTACCGCTTCTAGTAAGCGGTAGTACCGTGGTCTCTGACTTAGTTCCGCAAGTACGCGGCAGTAAGGGGCGGATGTAATTTTTTACATCCGCGCCTCGTGCGGTAGTACCACTGCTGGCTTACGGTACTACCGCGTCGGGTTTTTGCATCGACTCCAACTCTGCGGAAGTAGCCACGGATGTAATTTTTATATCCGTGCCTTCCAATCCTGAACAGCCCCTGCCTTGCGGTAGTACCGCAAGGGGGAGCGGTAGTACCGCGCCAGCAGTACTACCGCCCTCTGCTTTAGTGCATTTTTGGCTGTTCTGGTCTCTGCTGCGTGGGCGGTAGTACCGCGGGGCCCTGCGGTAGTACCGCGTGCCCCTGCGGTAGTACCGCGCCTCAGGTGCCGTAGTACTGCGCTGCGCAGGCTGAGTTGGTGGATAACGGTTGGATTTGTTCTTCCACTATATAAGGGGTGTCTTCCTCCTCTAGTTGACTACCTCTTCCACCTCCAAGCTCCATTGTTGCTCCACGCTCCATTTTCGCCCGATCTCCTTCCCTAGCCAATCAAACTTGTTGATTCTCTAGGGATTGGTTGAGGAGGCCCCGATCTACACTTCCACAAAGAGAAATTTGAATCCCCCCACTAATCCCTTGTGGATCTTGTTACTCTTGGGTGTTTGAGCACCCTAGATGGTTGAGGTCACCGTGGAGCCATAGTCCATTGTGGTGAAGCTTCGTGGTATCGTTGGGAGCCTCCAATTAAGTTGTGGAGATTGCCCCAACCTTGTTTGTAAAGGTTCGGTCGCCGCCTCCAAGGGCACCAATAGTGGAATCACGACATCTCGCATTGTGTGAGGGCGTGAGGAGAATACGGTGGCCCTAGTGGCTTCTTCGGGAGCATTGTGCCTCCACACCGCTCCAACGGAGACGTACTTCCTCTCAAAGGGAAGGAACTGCGGTAACACATCCTCGTCTTCACCGGCTCCACTCTTGGTTATCTCGTGCCTTTACTTGTGCAAGCTTATTTGTGCTTTATCTCTTGCTTGCATGTGTGCTTATTGTTGTTGCATCATATGGGTTGCTCACCTAGTTGCATATCTAGACAACCTACTTTGATGCAAAGTTTAAATTGGTAAAGAAAAGCTAAAAATTGTTAGTTGCCTATTCACCCCCCCTCTAGTCAACTATATCGATCCTTTCAACAATGATCTCCTATTTTAACAGAAATAACAGGCATGCCTACAACAGGTCTATGTTTACCCTTAGTATCGGGTCTAGCAATTCTAGCAGCTTCATCGCAGAAGTAAATAACATGCCCATCAATATTATCGGCCAAGAGATCTTTAACCATAGCAATACTAGGTTCAACTTTAATTTGCTCAGGGGGTGTAGGTGTTCTAGTATTACTCTTACGAACCACAGTTGAAGCTTTAGCATGATCCTTTATTCTAGTAGGGAAAGGTGGTTTCTCAATATAAGCAGTAGGAACAATAGGATCAACATTATAAGTAATAGTCTTTTCTTCAACTTTAATAGGTGCAACTACTTTTAGTTCAATGGGAGGATTATATTTAAACCACTTCTCCTTAGGGAGATCAACATGAGTAGCAAAGGATTCACAGAAAGAAGCTACTATCTCAGAGTCAAGTCCATATTTAGTGCTAAATTCACGGAAAACATCGGTATCCATAAAAGATTTAACACAATCAAACTTAGGTGTTATACCTGACTCCTTACCTTCGTCGAGATCCCAATCTTCAGATTTGCATTTAATTCTTTCCAATAAATCCCATTTGAATTCAATATTCTACATCATAAAAGAGCCAGTACAAGAAGTATCGAGCATGGAGCGATTGTTGAGAGAAAGCCGAGCATAAATTTTTTGAATAATAATTTCTCTTGAGAGCTCATGATTGGGCATGAATATAACAATTACTTAAGCCTCCCCCAAGCTTGAGCGATGCTTTCTCCTTCGTTGAGGCCAAAAATTATATATATAATTACGATCACGATGAACAAGATGCATAGGATAAAACTTCTGATGAAATTCTAATTTCATTCGGTTGTAGTTCCATGATCCCATATCATCACATAGCCTAAACGATGTCAATGCCTTTCCCTTGAAAGATAAAGGGAAGACCTTCTTCTTGATAACATCCTCAGGCATACCTGCAAGCTTAAATAATCCACAAACTTCATCCACATAGATTAGGTGTAAATCGGGATGTAATGTTCCATCACCTGTAAAAGGATTAGCTAGAAGTTTCTCTATCATACCCGAAGGAATTTCAAAGTAAACATTTTTAGTAGGTTCGGTAGGTTGAGGAGCAACTCTTTGCTCTACTGGTCGGGGTGAAGATACCCCGAACAAGCCCCTCAAAGGATTACTTTCCATAGTAACAAGTGACAGTAAATTTCAGCACACTATATAAATTTTTTCCTTACCAAAGACGCTTCACTCGCCGGAAACGGCGCCAGAAAAAAGTCTTGATGACCCACAAGTATAGGGGATCTATCGTAGTCCTTTCAATAAGTAAGAGTGTCGAACCCAACGAGGAGCAGAACGAAATGACAAGCGGTTTTCAGTAAGGTATTCTCAGCAAGCACTGACATTATCGGTAACAGATAGTTTTGTGATAAGGTAATTTGTAATGGGTAACAAGTAACAAGAGTAAATAAAGTGCAGCAAGATGGATGAATCCTTTTTGTAGAAAAGGACAAGCCTGGACAAACTCTTATATGAAGGACAGAGCACCCGAGGACACATGGGAATTATCGTCAAGCTAGTTTTCATCACGCTCATATGATTCGCGTTCGTTACTTTCATAATTTGATATGTGGGTGGACAGGTGCTTGGGTACTGCCCTTCCTTGGACAAGCATCCCACTTATGATTAACCACTCTTGCAAGCATCCGCAACTACAAAAGAAGTATTAACGTAAACCTAACCATAGCATGAAACATATGGATCCAAATCAGCCCCCTACGAAGCAACACATAAACTAGGGTTTAAGCTTCTGTCACTCTAGCAACCCAACATCTACTTATTACTTCCCAATGCCTTCCCCTAGGCCCAAATAATGGTGAAGTGTCATGTAGTCGACGTTCACATAACACCACTAGAGGAAAGACAACATACATCTCATCAAAATATCGAACGAATACCAAATTCACATGACTACTTATAGCAAGACTTCTCCCATGTCCTCAGGAACAAAGGTAACTACTCACAAATCATATTCATGTTCATAATCAGAGGGGTATTAATATGCATAAAGGATCTGAACTTATGATCTTCCACCAAATAAACCAACTAGCATCCACTACAAGGAGTAATCAACACTACTAGCAACCCACATGTACCAATCTGAGGTTTTGAGACACAGATTGGATACAAGAGATGAACTAGGGTTTGAGAGGAGATGGTGCTGGTGAAGATGTTGATGGAGATTGACCCCCTCCCACCGAGAGGATCGATGGTGACAATTTCCCCCTCCCGAAGGGATGTTTCCCCGGCAGAACAGCTCCGCCGGAGCCCTAGATTGGTTCTCCCCAGGTTCCGCCTCGAGACGGAGGCGCTTCGTCCCGAAAACTTCCTTCTGATTTTTCTAGGAAAAAAGACTTCATATAGCAGAAGATGGGCACCGGAGGCCTGCCAGGGGGCCCACGAGACAGGGGGCACGCCCAGGGGGGTAGGGCATGCCCCCCACCCTCGTGGACAGGGTGTGGGCCCCCTCTGGTTGATTCTTTCGCCAATATTTTTATTAATTCCAAAAAGTGCTCCCGTGAAGTTTCAGGACTTTTGGAGATGTGCAGAATAGGTCTCTAATATTTGCTCCTTTTCCAGCCCAGAATTCCAGCTGCCGGCATTCTCACTCTTCGTGTAAACCTAGTAAAATAAGAGAAAATAGGCATAAGTATTGTGACATAATGTGTAATAACAGCCCATAATGCAATAAATAATGATATAAAATCATGATGCAAAATGGACGTATCAGGGAGGTGCCCCGGTATCGTATCACCTCCACTATCTTTTGCCTTTACTTATCTTAGTTCGATCCATAGTTATCTTTTGCTTTAGATGAATAAAAGATTAGTTCGATCCTTTCTTTTCGAGAGTTTGCTTAGTGATCTATCTTTGTAATCGTGTGCGAGATATATAATAAATGTTAGTTTGAGTTTTGCTTTCTTTACTTTCATGTTCCAATAAAAAGAAAGGAAATAAATGAAAAAGATCATATACTAATCTTATAATAAGTAATGACATCACATAGGAAAAAATATAAGTAGAAAATTTTATTGGAGATTGACAAACATAGCATTGGTCAATGATGCAATTCATGAAAGAATTAATAAAGGAAGAGAAGATGCACGTGAAAATACACTATCTTAGAAATCTTTTGTGATTGTGATCCCCCATCAAAATATTATATGCCAAAATTGTTGACGTTGGACAAGGAAGACAACGTAATGATTTATGTTTGTTCATATTCACATAGAAATTATATTGTCATAGATCCTTCAACATGTGGTGCTTGCCCCCCATCTTTTCTAGCCAAAAATTACGCACCAAGTAGAGATACTACTTGTGCATCCAAAAACCCTTAAACCCAAATCTTATTTTCAAGAGTCCACCATACCTACCTAAGGATTGAGTAAGATCCTTCAAGTAAGTTGTCATCGGTGCGATAAGGCAATAAAAATTGCTTCTGAAAGTGTTAGATCATTTAGTGTAAGAGAAAATTGAGCGTTGTACTAACTTGTGAGGGCAAAGAATAAGAGCGACATACTACATAATAAAGGTTGCTATCATAAGGGGCAATATAACGTGACGTTCTTTTGCACTAAGGGGTTGAGCATGCAAACAAAAATCGCATGGCAACCTCTGCTTCCCTCTGCGAAGGGCCTATCTTTTACTTTTATGTACTTACTTTCTTGTAAGAGTGAAAGTTTTTCTCTCTTTTCCTTTTTATTTTCTCTTTTGGCAAGCATCATGTGGTGAGGAAAGATCTAGGAACATATATCCAGTTGGATATGGGTAGCATGAGTTATTATTGTTGACATCACCCTTGAGGTGAATACGTTGGGAGGCGAAATCATAAGCCCCTATCTTTCTATGTGTCCGGTTGAATCGTTTTGCTCATGTGTATGCGGGCCGAAAATCATAGATAGACTACATCTGAACTACGTCGCGACTTGGCCCGATACAGAGGCGCCGCACACCCCCTCTGCTTCACTGACGAAGTAATGGAGCATGAATTCCCAGAAGGGTTTAAACCTGTAAATATCGAATCATATGATGGAACAACAGATCCCGCGGTATGGATTGAGGATTTTCTTCTCCATATTCATATGGCCCGCGGTGATGACCTTCAGGCCATCAAATACCTCCCACTAAAACTCAAAGGGCCAGCTCGGCACTGGTTAAACAGTCTGCCTGAAAACTCTATTGGCAGCTGGGAGGACTTGGAAGACGCCTTCCGCGACAACTTCCAAGGTACATATTGACGACCTCAAGATGCTGATGACTTAAGTCACATAGTTCAACAGCCCGGAGAGTCAGCCAGGAAATTCTGGACTAGGTTCCTAACTAAAAAGAACCAGATCGTCGACTGTCCGGATGCCGAAGCCCTAGCGGCCTTTAAGCATAGCATCCGCGATGAATGGCTCGCCCGTCACCTCGGCCAGGAAAAGCCGAAGTCCATGGAATCCCTCACGGCACTCATGACCCGTTTTTGTGCGGGCGAGGATAGTTGGCTAGCCCGTAGTAATAACACTGCAAGCAAAGCTGGCACCTCTGAGACCAAAAACAGCAACGGCAAGCCCCGACGCAACATGCACAAGCGTCGAAGCAACAGTGACAATACCGACGACACGACGATCAATGCCGGATTTAGTGGCTCCAAGTCTCACCAGCGGAAGAAGCCATATAAAAGAAACAATCTGGGACCATCCAGCTTGGACCGCATACTCGATCATCCATGCCAGATCCGTGGCACCCCAGACAAACTAGCCAGTCATACCAACAGAGACTGTTGGGTTTTTAAACAGGCCAGCAAATTAAATGCCGAGAACAAGGAGAAGGGGTCGCAAAGCAAGGACGATTACGAGGAGTCCCATCCGCTGGACACAGGGGGACAGAAGAAGTCCTCCCCCCAAGTTAAAACAGTGAACATGATATACGCTACCCATATCCCTAAGAGGGAGCGCAAACGCGCGCTCAGGGACGTCTACGCGATGGAGCCAGTTAACCCAAAGTTCAACCCATGGTCTTCGTGCCCGATCACTTTCGATCGCAGGGACCATCCGACCAGTATTCGTCATGGCGGTTCAGCTGCACTGGTCCTCGACCCAATCATTGATGGATTCCATCTCACACGAGTCCTCATGGATGGTGGCAGCAGCCTGAACCCGCTCTATCAGGATACAATGCACAAAATGGGCATTAATCCCTCAAGGATCAAGCCCACAAAGACTACCTTTAAAGGAGTCATACCAGGTGTAGAGGCCCGCTATACGGGCTCAATCACACTAGAGGTTGTCTTCGGATCCCCAGACAACTTCCGAAGCGAAGAGTTGATCTTCGATATCGTCCCCTTCCGCAGTGGCTATCACGCACTGCTGGGACGAACCGCATTTGCTCGATTCAACGCGGTGCCACACTATACTTATCTCAAGCTCAAGATGCCCGGACCACGCGGCGTCATAACAGTCAATGGAAACACGGAACGCTCCCTCCGTACCGAGGAGCACACCGCTGCTTTAGAAGCAGAAGTACAGAGCGGCCTTTTCAAGCAGAACCTTAATTCGGCGGCCGAGCTCCCGAACACTGTCAAATGAGTCCGGACTACTCTGCAGTAGGACAGCCCAGCTCATCAAGATCTCGACTAGCAATTTGGCCTCCGTCCTAGTCCCGACCAACTGGCGGCGTTCGTACCATGCGTGCATAACTACGCACTCAAAATACCATGGGCATAGACGGAGGCATAACTAGATTGTGATCCATAATACGGCTCGACCTCCCCTGGACACACATACTTTCAGTTCTTCCTTTTTATCCTTTTCAAGTTTCTTTTCCATAGGCCTTTCCTAACGGCCTGATCACCAGTCCTTTCGAAAGGATAGATACACCAAGATGGCAAGAAGCACTGACGTATAAGGGAGTTTCTAGGTGGTCTCTTTAATGATCACTCTACCTGTTTTCAGGACCCGCACGCAGCTCTCCCTTGGTTGTGGCATATTAAATAGCCTTGTTGCTTATTGCACTACTTGTACAAGTACGCTTTGACGTATTAATCAAACTATAATGGAAACAGTTTGCGGCCCAACTTCTGCGGCACTAGCTTGCTACCCTTTTCTTTTTTTGATAATCTTATCAAATCACACCCGTACACTTTGGTATGCTTTAATCCGCTAGGGGCTTCATTGCGCCCCATAATACGGCAACAAAGTCCGAACACTTTTTACAGTATAGTTCGGCACCCCGAATTTAGCACTATATGCATTGGCTCTGAATCATGTCTTTGGTCAATAGTTGGGTTGCCCGGCTCCTGTGCTTGCTACCTTACGTTCCGCTATATCAGCTAGGGTAGTAAAGGGAGAACTACTGTGATTGTGTCCTGGTTTATCTGGATGAGCACCTCAGTAGAGAAAGCCGAAAACTGACTGTCATGATGCGGCGTGAGCCGGTAAGCTCTTCGGAGGTTTCAAATCTTTAGCGATTTTTCCGCATTATGCGATGAATCAGTTCTTACCCGATCAGGTGTTTACAGCACCCTAGTTCGGATACTAGGGGCTGCGCCTAAATTTTTATTGTGAAACTCCTATGGCTAAGTGAGGGTGATAAAGCCACATAGTCCGATTGCCTGGTTCGTTGCGCTAAACACCTCCTTCAAGGACCAAACAATTGGATCAAGAGTGTTTAGATTCCATCCCGAACACCCCCGTACTACCTACGTGGGGGCTGAAGCCGACGACTGGCCAACTCTCGGATTTCATAAAAACGGCCGCACATGAGGTAAAATTTTAACAAGCATTATATTACATAATTGACTTTGTTTCATAACACAGGGTGAGATAATATGAATGTATTCATTCAAAGATCACATCTTTCGCACACTGCTCCGCCACAATGCGGGATCCCTCCAGGACATTGTCAAAATATAGCTCGGGCGTGCGGTGCTCCTTGCCCTCGGGCGGTCCCTCGGTCACGAGCTTGATGGCGTTCATCTTCGCCCACTACACCTTGACACGGGCGAAGGCCATCCGCGCACCCTCGATGAAGACTGATCGCTTGATAATGTCAAGACGGGGGCAGGCATTGACCAGCCGCTTCACGAGCCCGAAGTAGCTATTGGGTATAGCTTCTGTAGGCTACAACCGGATTATTAAATCCTTCATGGCTAGTTCGGCCACCCTATGCAGTTCGACCAGCTGTTTTAGCTGGTCGCTAAAGGGCACCGGATGTTCTGGCGCAAGGTATTGCGACCCAAACAGCTTCTCTGTTGAGCTCCCCTCTTCGGCTCGGAAAAAATCCGCAGCGACAGAAACAATGCGCGGCAAATCCACAAACGCTCCTGGAGAACTCCAAATCCGGGTTAGTAAGAGGTACCTCTTCTTCACATATTTGCTCTGCATAATGAAGGCCTTACCCGCCGCAATCTTCTTGGCCTCTTGAATCTCCTGGAGAGCGCCATGGGCTTCAACCCGGGCATCTTGTGCGCTTTGGCGAGCCTTGGCGAGTTCGGTCTCTTAAACCGCAATCTCGCGCTCCAAGGACTCGCATTTCTTCACGGCATCCTGGAGCTCTTGCTGGACCTCACTGACCCTGGCCTCGTGCTTTTCGCGGGCGGCTTGTTCCTTGGCAGCTCTCTCCTCGGCCTCGGCCAGCGCCTTTTTAAGGGCAGATACGTCTCCAACGTATCTATAATTTTTGATTGTTCCATGCTATTATATATTCTGTTTTGGATGTTTAATGGGCTTATTTATACACTTTTATATTATTTTTGGGACTAACCTATTAACTGGAGGCCCAGCCCGAATTGCTGTTTTTTTGCCTTTTTCAGTGTTTCGCAGAAAAAGAATATCAAACGGAGTCCAAACGGAATGAAACCTTCGGGAACGTGATTTTTGGAACAAACATGATCCAGAGGACTTGGAGTGGATGTCAAGCAACCGACGAGGAGGCCACGAGGCAGGGGGCGTGCCCTCCACCCTCGTGGGCCCCTCGTGGCTCCACCGACCTACTTCTTCCTCCTATATATACCTACGTACCCCCAAACCATTGAAGAGCACCATGAAAACCTAATTCCACCGCCGCAACCTTCTGTACCCGTGAGATCCCATCTTGGGGTCTTTTCCGGCGTCCTGCCGGAGGGGGCATTGATCACGGAGGGCTTCTACATCAACACCATAGCCTCTCCGATGATGTGTGAGTAGTTTACCTCAGACCTTCGGGTCCATAGTTATTAGCTAGATGGCTTGTTCTCTCTCTTTGGATCTCAATACAAAGTTCTCCTCGATCTTCTTGGAGATCTATTTGATGTAATCTTCTTTTGCGGTGTGTTTGTCAAGATCCGATGAATTGTGGGTTTATGATCAAGATTATCTATGAACAATATTTTAATCTTCTCTAAGTTCTTTTATGTATGATTGGTTATCTTTGAAAGTCTCTTCGAATTATCAGTTTGGTTTGGCCTACTAGATTGATCTTTCTTGCAATGGAAGAAGTGCTTAGCTTTGGGTTCAATCTTGCGGTGCTCGATCCCAGTGACAGTAGGGGAAACGACACGTATTGTATTGTTGCCACCGAGGATAAAAAGATGGGGTTTATATCATATTGCATGAGTTTATCCCTCTACATCATGTCATCTTGCTTAAAGCGTTACTCCGTTCTTATGAACTTAATACTCTAGATGCATGCTGGATAGTGGTCGATGTGTGGAGTAATAGTAGTAGATGCAGGCAGGAGTCGGTCTACTTGTCACGGACGTGATGCCTATATACATGATCATACCTAGATATTCTATAACTATGCTCAATTCTATCAATTGCTCGACAGTAATTTGTTCACCCACCGCAATACTTATGCTCTTGAGTAAAGCCACTAGTGAAACCTATGGCCCCCGGGTCTATGTTCCATCATATTAATCTCCCGTCAACAAGCTATTTTTATCTTTGTTTACTTTGCAATCTTTACTTTTTAGTCTTTATCATAAAAATACCAAAAATATTTATCTTATTATCTCTACCAGATCTCACTTTTGCAAGTGGCCATGAAGGGATTGACAACCCCTTTATCGCGTTGGTTGCAAGGTTCTTATTTGTTTGTGTAGGTGCGAGGGACTTGAGCATGGCCTCCTACTGGATTGATACCTTGGTTCTCAAAAACTGAGGGAAATACTTACACTACTTTACTACATCACCCTTTCCTCTTAAAGGGAAAACCAACGCAGTGCTCAAGAGGTAGCAAGAAGAATTTCTGGCGCCGTTGCCGGGGAGGCTTACACCAAGTCAAGTCAAGATTTGATTTCCCGTCAACGAGCCATTTCTGGCGCCGTTGCCGGGGAGTCTACGCACAAGTCAAGACATACCAAGTACCCATCACAAACTCTTATCCCTCGCATTACATTATTTGCCATTTGCCTCTTGTTTTCCTCTCCCCCACTTCACCCTTGCCGTTTTATTCGCTCTCTCCTTCCGTTCTCTTTCTTCTCGTGTTTATTGAGTTTGCTGCCATTATGTCTGAATCTGGGGAGGCCATCGTTAATGAAAGCAATAATAATAATAATATGGGAAACTTTGATGCTTTCGATGATCCTCTTGAGGAACCTACTATCTTGCATACTAAAAAGTTCCGAGTCGGTAGTGGTGATATTATTGGGAAAGGAGTTATTCAAGATTTCTTTACTTGTGCCGGTGCTTTTCCCATCATGGGTGGCTCTATTCTTCATAGAACTAGTAGCCTTGCGGATGCGATATCTTTGCCCGTAGTTGAACTTGAAAGGCAATTTCTTCATATGCATCCTTGCATACAAAGAATTTTCCTAGAATTTTCTAATATTGAGCATTCTTCTGTTAAGCGTGCCGCTACTATATTTTTGGCTCATGAGTTCAGATTTATAATGAAAGAGGCTAGAGAAATTTTTGCGCATTATAGGGTAGATGCTAGTCACCCTCCCATAGAAGCTATCCTTTTTAACCAAGAAGACATGATGCGTTTACAATCTTTGGATCATGCTGCTTATAATGAAAATCTTAGAAAAATGGTTCAAGCCGATGTTCTAATTGATAGAATTTCTGAGATTAATGATGATTTTGCCATTCGGAATAATGGGTTAGGTTTTTCTCTTGAACAAAGGCTTGTGACTTTTTGCCAAAAGAATGCTTGTAATGATGATTTAGTTGTGCAATGTAAGGGGCCAAAGGAGGAACCCATACCTCCCGAGATTGATCTTGGGGACTTTTGTCCCATTAATTTTAGCCCTTTTGATTATTTTTCTTGCCTCAAAGGAAAATTTCTGCTGAACGTAGAGAATATGAGAGAAGTTTTCATGACTTGCCGTACCATTATTATGGCAATACCTAGATCTATCCTCGCTTTTATGCCTAGCTAGGGGCGTTAAACGATAGCGCTTGTTGGGAGGCAACCCAATTTTTATTTAAGTTTTTTGCTTCTTGGTTCTGTTTAGGAACAAATAATCCATCTAGCCTCTGGTTATATTTGTTTTTATGTTTTAATTAGGTTTTGTGCCAAGTTAAACCTATACGATCTTCTTGGATGATATTTATTAGATCTTGCTGAAAATTCCAGAAACTTTCTGTTCACGAAAACAATTGTTAAAAATCACCAGGACGTGATAAAATACTGATTCAAATTGCAGTAGATCAATAAACAAATTATCTAGGTCGTCCTATTTTGGTAGATTTTTATGAGTTCCAGAAGTTTGCGTTAGTTACAGATTACTACATACTGTTCTGTTTTTGACAGATTCTGTTTTTCGTGTGTTGTTTGCTTATTTTGATGAATCTATGTCTAGTAAAAGAGCTTATAAACCATAGAGAAGTTGGAATACAGTAGATTTAACACCAATATAAATAAATAATGAGTTCATTACAGTACCTTGAAGTGATGTTTTGTTTTCTTTCGCTAATGGAGCTCACGAGATTTCCTGTTAAGTTTTGTGTTGTGAAGTTTTCAAGTTTTGGGTAAAGATTTGATGGATTATGGAACAAGGATTGGCAAGAGCCTAAGCTTGGGGATGCCCAAGGCACCCCAAGGTAAAATCCAAGGACAACCAAAAGCCTAAGCTTGGGGATGCCCCGGAAGGCAACCCCTCTTTCGTCTTCGTCTATCGGTAACTTTACTTGGGGCTATATTTTTATTCACCACATGATATGTGTTTTGCTTGGAGCGTCTTGTATGATTTGAGTCTTTACTTTTTAGTTTACCACAATCATCCTTGCTGTACACACCTTTTGAGAGAGACACACATGATTCAGAATTTGTTAGAATACTCTATGTGCTTCACTTATATCTTTTGAGCTATATAGTTTTTGCTCTAGTGCTTCACTTATATTTTTTAGAGCACGGCGGTGGTTTTATTTTATAGAAATTACTGATCTATCATGCTTCACTTATATTCTTTTGAGAGTCTTTTAGAACAGCATGGTAGTTTGCTTTGGTTAAAATTTTAGTCCTAAAGTGATGAGCATCCAAGATAGGTGTAATAAAAACTATCATATAGAGTGCATTGAATATTATGAGAAGTTTGATACTTGATAATTGTTTGAGATACGAAGATGGTGATATTAGAGTCATGCTAGTTGAGTAGTTGTGAATTTGAGAAATACTTGTGTTAAAGTTTGTGATTCCCGTAGCATGCACGTATGGTGAACCGTTATGTGATGAAGTCGGAGCATGATTTATTTATTGATTGTCTTCCTTATGAGTGGCGGTCGGGGACGAGCGATGGTCTTTTCCTACCAATCTATACCCCTAAGATCATGCGCGTAGTACTTCGTTTCGATAACTAATAGGTTTTTGCAATAAGTAGGTGAGTTCTTATGACTAATGTTGAGTCCATGGATTATACGCACTCTCACCCTTCCACCATTGCTAGCCTCCCTAATACCGCGCACCTTTCCCCGGTACCATACACCCACCATTACCTTCCTCAAAACAGCCACTATACCTACCTATCATGGCATTTCCATAGCCATTCTGAGATATATTGCCATGCACCTTACCACCGTTCCGTTTACTATGACACGCTCCATCATTGTCATATTGCTTTGCATGATCATGTAGTTGACATCGTATTTGTGGCAAAGCCACCTTCATAATTCTTTCATACATGTCACTCTTGATTCATCGCATATCCCGGTACCTATCGTGGCTCGACCGACCTACTTCTTCCTCCTATATATACCTACGTACCCCCAAACCATCGAAGAGCACCACGAAAACCTAATTCCACCGCCGCAACCTTTTGTACCCGTGAGATCCCATCTTGGGGCCTTTTCTGGCGTCCTACCGGAGGGGGCATTGATCACGGAGGGCTTCTACATCAACACCATAGCCTCTCCGATGATGTGTGAGTAGTTTACCTCAGACCTTCGGTTCCATAGTTATTAGCTAGATGGCTTCTTCTCTCTCTTTGGATCTCAATACAAAGTTCTCCTCGGTCTTCTTGGAGATCTATTCGATGTAATCTTCTTTTGCGATGTGTTTATCGAGATCCGATGAATTGTGGGTTTATGATCAAGATTATCTATGAACAATATTTTAATCTTATCTGAATTCTTTTATGTATGATTGGTTATCTTTGCAAGTCTCTTCGAATTATCAGTTTGGTTTGGCCTACTAGATTGATCTTTCTTGCAATGGGATAAGTGCTTAGCTTTGGGTTCAATCTTCCGGTGCTCGATCCCAATGACAGCAGGGGAAACGACACGTATTGTATTGTTGCCATCGAGGATAAAAAGATGGGGTTTATATCATATTGCATGAGTTTATCCCTCTACATCATGTCATCTTGCTTAAAGCGTTACTTCGTTCTTATGAACTTAATACTCTAGATGCATGCTGGATAGCGGTCGATGTGTGGAGTAATAGTAGTAGATGCAGGCAGGAGTCGGTCTACTTGTCACGGACGTGATGCCTATATACATGATCATACCTAGATATTCTCATAACTATGCTCACTTCTATCAATTGCTCGACAGTAATTTGTTCACCCACCGCAATATTTATGCTCTTGAGGGAAGCCACTAGTGAAACCTATGGCCCCCGGGTCTATTTTCCATCATATTAATCTCCCGTCAACAAGCTATTTTTATCTTTGTTTACTTTGCAATCTTTACTTTTTAGTCTTTATCATAAAAATACCAAAAATATTTATCTTATTATCTCTACCATATCTCACTTTTGCAAGTGGCCGTGAAGGGATTGACAACCCCTTTATCGCGTTGGTTGCAAGGTTCTTATTTGTTTGTGTAGGTGCGAGGGACTTGAGCGTGGCCTCCTACTAGATTGATACCTTGGTTCTCAAGAACCGAGGGAAATACTTACGCTACTTTACTGCATCACCCTTTCCTCTTCAAGGGAAAACCAACGCAGTGCTCAAGAGGTAGCAAGGGCCTCGACCTCTGTCGCCACTCCTACAAATATCATGGCACTATGGTCAGTACAAATCATTTATTCTTTCTAATACACAGAAGGTCATTGCATACCTTGTTTGTCTTCTAGCTGCTTCCTCACACGGCCGAGCTCTTCCTCGGCCCGCTCCAGACTCTGCTTCAGTCTGGAAACCTCAGCAATATGAGAGGTTGCAGCCAGTAACGACGCCTGCTTATTCACATTGACTCATCTGGTTAAGCTCTTGCGAATCTTGTTTGATCCTCTGTCCGGCTTTTCTTTTCGAAAACCAGACAGTGTCTCAGGGGCTACTGTCTATACTGTGACATTCTTTTTACATAATTGCGTTGTTTACCCCAAAGCCTGTTAGAAGGCTTGTGCAGGCTTCGGTCAGTCCGTTCTTCGCGGACTGAATCCTCTCAACCACCGTACCCATAAGGGTATGGTGTTCCTCAACAATGGAAACACTTCGCAGCGCTTCCATTAGAGTGTCCGGCACCTCTGACTGGACAGAGGTCACCGGCGGAATAGGCGCACCTCCTCCTTTCGAAGGAGGCTGCTTGGCGGGTTCCGGACCCGCATAGGCCTCTGGGACCGTATTCGGCTGGGGGCCGAACTGCATATGGCCCCCATCGCCAGTCTCCATGGGGATCTGCTCCCCCATGTGTTCGGCGGCCGAGGCTTCACCCTCTGGCGCCACCCTGGCGGCCTCCTGTGTTTCCCCCGGGCCTGGAATCCTTCGGGACAACACCTCGGTGTCATCCATGGCCCTGGGAGAGGAGGCCGCCGGAAGGGACCCGCTGTCCATCACCTTCGGGTCCAGCGAATTCCTTGAAGATGAGGATCGCTCGAGGTCGGAACGGGCCGAACTGCAAGTGCATGATTCAACACGTTAAAACTATGAACTGAAGAGGCTGAATACATGAATGTGTCAGGGTCTTTGAGTACTTACCATTCGGCCCGGGGCTTATCTCGGGGGCGCAGCTCTGGGCTGCTATCGATGTTCCAGCGGAGTTATCCGTGCGGGAGAGCTTCCCTTTCTTGGACGCCTCTGCCTCCAGATTTGTGGAGGCCGCCCTCTTCTTCCTTCCCCCTCAGGGGGGAGTTGCTTTCTTCCTCCTCCTCCTCGTCTTCTTCGGTGGCAGAGGAGTGAGTCTCGGTGTCTTCGGACGTCACGTCTGAAGCGCCCTTGCGGCAGAGGCCACTTCTGGCCCCCTTGGCCTTTTTATCCGGCGCCTGGTAAGGCGCCGGGACCAGCATCTTCGTCAGAAGCGGGATGGCTGGTCCCTCGGGCGGTGGAGTCGGACACCGAATCCGCTCCGCCTTCTTTGTCCAGCCCTGAAAAAAATACATAGTGAGGTTTAGGTATCTTCCCTGAATAAGCAAGTAAAGGATACACCTTGAAACGCGAAAGACTTACCGCACTGGCGGGATGGGCCAGGGCGTGCCCACGGTCCTCGGTCGTCTCCAGCCGCATCTCGTTGCCCTTAAAGAGCACCTTCCAGATGTCTTCATGCGTAGTTCCGAAGAACCATTGCAAATCATCATCGCAAGTCCAACATGATAAACATAATGGCGACTCCCACCTCCCCACCGCCACCCTAACCCTAGCCACCCCACATCACCGGCGATCCCCACATCCCTCCGTGGGTTTTGCCATCTGATCAGGTCATCTTTCCCGGCGTCTCTTCCTCTCGCCTCTGGTTGTCATCTTCCTCATGGCGGTTCACGCTGCGCTCTCCTTGGGATTGGATTTCTCCCCGGGGATGAAGTTGGCGTCTGAGATCCAACGCACCTTCAATAGATCGGTGCATCCATCTGAAGACACGGGCCATTTCATTATGGTCGTATCTTTTGCACGACACACCTTCCGGCTAGATGAGGAAACTGTGGGGTTCGCTCTTGAAGCGGCCATCGGAGGATATTGCTCCCACCTCAAGGTATCTTTTCTTCACCATGGCGTCTACTCTTTCAACGTTTCTTGCAAGGAGGTGGGTTTTTTTCATTCTGCACCAGCGGAGTTTTGTCTGCGATCAGTTCAAGTGTTTTTTCCACCTCTGGGGTCATGGAGGCCCGGATTGGCAGAAGGAATTCCGTCTTTGGCAATCTGAATGCCAAGAGGAATGGGTTTTAGTCAGCCCCTCTAAGAGGAGAGCTCGTATTGGTTTAGCGGCCATGAAATTTCCTCCGGCCAAGTCTTCTCTCCGTGCTCGCGCGGCCAGATCTCTTCCTCAGAAGCATGCTACGTTTGCAACGTTCATGCAGTACCCAGCGCGTAAGGGCTATAGCTATGGCCCGTCTACCGATGAGGTGGCCACGGTCCGAGCAGCGGGCTACCGTGTCTCGTCTCATGAGGATGTGGCTGATCTTTCCCCGGCGACCACCCCACCGCCGGCAAGGCTAGCGATTCAGTTTGGAACAATCCCGCCTTCCCCGGAGGGTTTATCTCCTACCCGTTTAAACCCTGGAACTTCGGGTGGCCGTTTAGTTTTCACATTGGAAGGTTTGGATTCTACCGTACCCGCTCAACCGCCTCTACCAGGCCATAATCCTCAGTTGGGCTCCAGGGTGCAGCCCATATGTTTGTCAGATGACGAGAGTGGCAGCCCATCACCTATGGCCTCTAGGGCTTCGTCTCCTGAGGATATTATCCGAGACCTGCAAAGTTTTGATGTTATGATTGAAGAGATGGCTGCGAGCTATTGGGACTGTCAGAATTGCTTGGCTATGCGCCACACATCAGAGACATGCACGAATCCGGTCCAGTGCCGTAATTGTTTTCGTTCGGGACACGTTAAAAAAAATTGCACCGGCAAGCCGCCTGACTTATCCGTCTGGGTGCCTAAAGTCCCATCGCCGGGTTTTGGGAAGCGGGACCGAACAGAGGATTCTCCCCCTGCCTCTCTAGTTTCCCGAGACCAAACGCCTCCGGAGAAAACCCCATCTGCTTCTCCACCGCCACCATCACCGCCGGACCGCCCTCACGAGCACGCCCACGCTTCCCCCAGCTCTGGTCCGGCTCCTGCTCTGCAGCCCTCAATGGCGGTGTATGAGATTGACCCGCATCGCTTTATCCCTGCGGGCTTTGATATTGAAGATGGTGGAGCAGATCGTCTACCTCGCACCTTCTACACGCCGGCCGTCCCGCCGCCCCGAGCGCATGAGCAGTACATGGTGGCCATTGTGGAGCCAATCCCGCCTCCAGAGCTAGTTGGGGTCCGTCGCCAGCAGGTTCTTGATTTTCTAGTTCAAGTGATGCATGTTCCAGTTCTTTCTGCTCAGACGTGGTATCAGGGAGTTGGTCTGTTTGAGATGGAAGATCCTGTTGTCCGAGGCTCTTTCACTCTGCATCCTCCGTTCCCCTTAGGGATTGATGATGATGGCAACGAGTTTTTCGTCCGTTTTATTCCGCATAATCAGGGTGAAGGTTTTCGTGCTATTCATGGTCAGCGGACGGGGTGGTTGATGTTCATCGGCATCCCTTTAGACTACAGGAATACGCAGTGCATTGCAGATATGGTTGGCTCTTTTGGGCAGTTTCATTACTGGAATAGTACTGACCGGCGCAAGGTTCGAGCTTTGGTCCGCGCCTCGTTCCCCGACAATGCGCTAGTTCCTCGTTCGGTCACCTTTCGGGAATTTGCCAATTGGGGTGACGTCATGGTTTCTTGGTCAGCTGGTTGCTATATCCTGTCAGGGGAATTCGCTGGTGCCATGATCCCAGTGGATGAGGACCCAATGCCTCTAAATGGGAACCCCCACCCGTTGCCTGGAGTTCAAGTGCCGCAGCCATTTTGGGCAATGCCCCCATACCCTGCTTTGGGATGGAACGTTGTTCCTCCGGGCCCTCCACAAGGGCAGAATGAGGGAGCGGGCTGGGCTGACAATGTGCCGCAAGGAGCAGGATGGGGCCCGTGGGAGGAGCAGGTTCAGCCTGACCATCAACAGCAGCATCAAGAGGTCCAACTTGTCCAAGACCAGGATTCTATGATTCTGAACCCATCTGCGGATTCTTCTAATGATGAGGATATGGCTGAGGTCCAGCAGCCTCTACAAGCCCCACCACTTGTGCAGCTGGAGCCGATTCATCTTGGCTTGGTCCGGGTTTTTTATGGACCAGTTTTGCCGCCGGCCATGATCTGGGAGCGATCTTTCAAGACTTTGTTACCTGAATTTTTCATCAAGGATATACCAGCCTGCCTCCCTAGTTCTTCCGCACTGTTGCTACACATCAAATTTGGGTCTGCAGATCTGCAAGCGAAGTATCAACTTTTCTCTGCTCCGCCTGATGTCTCCGTCCCTGGACCCAGCTCCTCGGTGGTCATTGAGGAGTTGGCATCTGACGATCACTCGTGTTCCACTTACCAGGTTTCTCAAGAGGACTTTCAGTTTTCTTCGGTTACACCTTCTCCGCTGGGTAAGCGACCACGTCAGTCTGCACGCTCACGGCGCTCCATCACGCTTGTGGAGCCAGCTCCCGACTTCACCATTCGACGCATGACGCGCAGTGCTGCCAAGAGGACAGGCATGAAGCCCGTCTCTGCAATTTCTCCGAGGTCTGCCCCCCAGCGTCGCCCGAAGGCCAAGAAGCTTCGACTTGACGATCAGCCCAGCGTGCTCCCTCTCCCACCTCCGACGCCTATTTCGACGCTGCAGGCCATTGGAGTGGCTTTGGGCATCGATCCAGCCGAGTTATCAGTGGAGAAGCTTATGGCTTCTCCCAATCCTGCTGCAGAAGGTGATGGTCCACATGATGCTTGATGGCCCACGAAGATTCCTGGCGAGTTGGGCGCTTTTGCTTTTGCGCTCTTTTTTTGTTTTCAGTATCTGTCTGCAACAATTGGTTACTGTTATTGCAACATGTGGTCCGTTTATGTCCATGCTGTTAAGCAGCTGGATCTGCAACTATATCCCTGCGTTGTTTTTTTATGGATAATTGCTATTTTCGCAACTGGAATGTGCTCTGTTGGAATGTGCGAGGGCTCAATTCTGAGGCTCGACAGCGTGATCTCCGTGCCAAGATTGAGGAGAGCAGATGTTCTGTTATTTGTCTGCAAGAAACTAAATGTGAGAGCTTCGATATCCGTACGCTTAGATCCTTTTGCCCTAGGCGGTTTGATCAATTTGTGTTCTCCCCTTCTGTTGGAGCCTCTGGTGGGATCCTCGTTGTTTGGAATTCCTCGATCTTTCATGGTCAGCTTGTGGATATTCAGAGGTTTGGTGTTATCGTCTCTTTCCAGTCGTTACAGACTTCTGAAAAATGGACCCTAACCACTGTCTATGGGCCATGTGAGGGCCAGCCTAGGGATGATTTTGTTAGTTGGCTTTATCACTTACCAATTCCACCGGATGAAAATTGGCTCTTGTTGGGGGATTTCAATTTCATCAGATCTTTGGACAACCGAAACCTTCCGGGTGGTGATACCAATGATATCTTTCTATTCAACGAAATAATTGGTCACCTGGGACTTTTGGAGCTGCCCTTGAAGGGACGGAGCTTTACCTGGTCTAATATGCAGCAGAACCCCCTGCTTGAGCAACTCGACTGGTTCTTCACTACTGCTGATTGGATCTCACACTACCCAAACACCGTGGTTACCACACTAGCCAGAACTTCCTCTGACCACGTGCCTTGTGTGGTGTCCATTGACACTACCATTCCTGCGGCCAAGATTTTTCGGTTTGAAAATTTCTGGTTGGATATGCCGGGGTTCATGGATTGTGTCTCCAAGTCCTGGAATGCACCTGTTTTCTCTGATCTCTCTGCTTCAGCGGTTATCACAAGGAAATTTAAGCGACTGCGGTACGATTTGAAAATTTGGAGCAAAAAATTATCGTACATCAAAAAGCTTACTGTTGATTGTTCAAAGGTGATTCTACACTTTGATCAGCTGGAGGAAGTGCGACCTTTAACACGGCCGGAATTCAACTTCCGGAAATGCGTGAAGTTACACTATGAACACCTGTTAAAACTTCACTACATATATTGGAAGCAGCGGTGCACTATTAGGTACATCAAGGTTGGTGAGGAGAATTCAATTTTTTTTCATGCCATGGCCTCTGAGCGTATGAGGAGAAACTCAATCTCCAGCCTCAAAACCAGCTCCATGCTTGATCCAGTGACTGATCATGCTCAGATGGCGGGAATCCTGTGGGCCTCTTTCAAATCTAGGATGGGCCGGGCCCAAGGGATCTCTATGGGCTTTGATTTGAATCATTTAATTCAACCCATCCCGGGGCTGGAGGAGTTATCCTTGCCTTTTTCTGATGAAGAAATACACAAAGTTTTGAAGGATTTGCCGGCGGATCGAGCACCTGGCCCAGATGGCTTTAATGGGATGTTTGTCAAGCGTTGTTGGCCTATCATTGAGGGGGGTTTCTTGAGGATGATTCGGGCTTTTTATGAGGGGAAACTCTCATTGGAAAATATCAACTCCTCCCTCATTACGCTCATTCCCAAAATCATGTCACCAGAAGGGCCGGATGATTTTCGGCCGATTTCCCTCACCAACACATGTCTTAAATTCCTCACAAAATTACTGGCCAACAGATTGCAGCGGGTGATCCTCAAGTGCATCCACAAAAATCAATATGGGTTCCTCAAGGGCCGGTCGATTCAGGATTGTCTGGCCTGGAGCTTTGAGTATATTCATCAATGTAAGCAATCCAAGCGCCCAATTGTAATCCTTAAGTTGGACTTTGCTAAGGCCTTTGACACATTTGAGCATGAGGTTATTCTTCAGATGTTGCAGCATAAAGGTTTTGATGACAAATGGGTTCTTTGGGTTAAACAGCTGTTGTCTACAGGCTCGTCGTCTGTGCTGTTAAATGGCATTCCTGGAAAGCAATTCTTGTGTAAGTGTGGCGTCAGGCAGGGTGATCCACTCACTCCTCTGTTGTTCGTCATCGCAGCCGACCTGTTGCAATCTGTGGTTAATCAAATGCTCGCGTCTGGCACACTTTCTTTGCCTCTTCAGACACATGACAGGGATTTTCCCATCATTCAATATGCGGATGATACGATCCTATTTCTTGCAGCCAAGGATGATGAGCTTGTGGCCCTCAAGAATATGCTGCTTACATTTCAACAATCCACTGGTTTAAAGGTCAACTTTGCTAAATCCTCAATGATCCCATTGAATATGCCTAATGAGGAGGCTGACAGACTTGTTGCTATTCTTGATTGTAAAATTGGCCAACTTCCATTTACTTATCTTGGATTGCCATTGGGAACTACAAGGCCTAGGATCGTTGACCTCATGCCCTTAGTTGACAGTCTTGAAAGGAGGTTAACTGCAAGCTCTTCTATGCTGAATCAAGGCTCTCGTTTGCAGCTTCTCACCTCTGTCTTGACCTCTCTGCCAATATACTTTTTGTGTACCCTCAATATCCCAGCGGGGATCATTAAGCAACTGGACAGGATCTTCAGGCAATGTCTTTGGAGGGGTAATAATGATGTTCCAAAACAGTCCCTGGCTGCTTGGGAGCTCGTTTGCAGGCCAAGAGATAAGGGTGGTTTAGGCATTATTAATCTGAACATTCAGAACCAAGGGCTGCTTCTCAAGCATCTGCATAAATTCTATAACAAGGTTGATGTTCCTTGGGTGACCCTCATATGGAATAGTTACTATGATCACGGGGTCCCACAGGCAACAGCTACTGTTGGATCTTTCTGGTGGAGAGATATTCTGAAGCTGCATGAGGCTTACACTGCTATTGCTTTAGTCCACATCAACATGGGTGATTCTGCCCTTTTCTGGACTAATTCCTGGCACATTGGGGGCTCTGCTAGACCCCTCTGTTGGAGATTGCCAAGGTTGTTTTCTTTTGTCATTAATGGCAGGATCTCTGTGAGGGAATTTCTCCAATTCCAGGATCTCTTCTCCATGTTTTATCTGCCTCTTTCTCAGGAAGCTGCTGCTGAGTTGCACACATTGGAAAATTGGATCATGTAGTTAGACAGAGACCCCACCATCCCTGATGTTTGGATATGGCCTAGTCAATCAGGAGGGTATACGGCAAAAAAAATTTACAGGATCATGCACTCCCACTTGCCTACAATACAACCCTGCAAATGGCTTTGGCAAAGTAAATGCACCATGAAGATCAAGGTGTTTGGCTGGCTTTTGTTCTTTGATAGACTTAACACCAAGGATATGCTGGTTAGGAGACACTGGCGTTCGAATCAGGATGATAATCTTTGCCTCATCTGCAGTGAGTTGGCGTATGAGAATAGGATACATCTATTTTTTCGCTGCACTTTCAGCTGTAGAATCTGGAACTATTTGGGTATCGATTGGTCTGGAGGTTCAGATATCCTGCAATGTCTCCTGCACGCCAGGTCTAACTTCACACACCCTTTCTTCGTTGAAGTCATACTCACAGCAGCCTGGAATATTTGGATCCGGCGAAATGGCAGAATTTTCAGAGCTGAGAGAGCTACTTTCAGTGCTTGGAAGTGTAATTTCATCCATGACATTTCCTTGCTTGCTCACAGGGTGAAGGATTGTAACAGGCCGAAGCTTTTGGCTTGGATTGATTCTTTGTTGTAAAGTAAGTACAGTTAGTTAGCTAATAGGTAGACTCTTTCCCCTTTTGTTTTCCTTCCTTGTATAGTTTGTTATACTTGTACAGTGGATTTTTTTTTAATAAAGGGCTGTGGGGCTTTGCCTCACAGTAAATATTCAAAAAAAAGAACCATTGCAAGGTCTGGTGCTCGGCCGGATTGAACTCCCATAAATGGCATGTCCGGCTCTGGCATGGAAGGATCCGGCGAACTAGCATCACCTGCATCACATTGACGAACTTGATGTTCTTCTCCACCATGCTCTGGATGTGCGTTTGCAGCGCTATCAGCTCGTCCGACGAAGACTGATACGTCCATTTTGCATCATGCTTTTATATTGATATTTATTGCATTATGGGCTGTTATTACACATTATGTCACAATACTTATGCATATTCTCTCTTATTTTACAAGGTTTACATAAAGAGGGAGAATGCCGGCAGCTGGAATTCTGGGCTGGCAAAGGAGCAAATATTAGAGACCTATTCTGCACAGCTCCAAAAGTCCTGAAACTTCACGGAAGTCATTTTTGGAATTAGTAAAAAATACTGAGCGAAGAAAATACCAGAGGGGGCCCACACCCTGGCCACGAGGGTGGGGGGCGCGCCCTACCCCCTGGGCGCGCCCCCTGCCTCGTGGCCCCCCTGTCAGGCCACCGGTGCCCATCTTCTGCTATATGAGGTCTTTTACCCTGGAAAAAATCATAAGCAAGCTTGCGGGACGAAACATCACCGCCACGAGGCGGAACCTTGGCAGAACCAATCTAGGGCTCCGGCAGAGCTATTCTGCCGGGGAAACTTCCCTCCGGGAGGGGGAAATCATCGCCATCGTCATCACCAACACCATCTCCTCTAAAACCCTAGTTCATCTCTTGTATCCAACTTTGTCCCAAAGCCTCAGATTGGTACCTGTGGGTTGCTAGTAGTGTTGATTACTCCTTGTAGTTCATTCTAGTTGGTTTATTTGGTGGAAGATCATATGTTTAGATCCTTTATGCATATTAATACCCCTCTGATTATGAACATGAATATGATTTGTGAGTAGTTACGTTTGTTCCTGGGGACATGGGAGAAGTCTTGCTATAAGTACTCATGTGAATTTGGTATTCGTTCGATATTTTGATGAGATGTATGTTGTCTCTCCTCTAGTGGTGTTATGTGAATGTCGACTACATGACACTTCACCATTGTTTGGGCCTAGAGGAAGTCATTGGGAAGTAATAAGTAGATGATGGGTTGCTAGAGTGACAGAAGCTTAAACCCTAGTTTATGAGTTGCTTCGTAAGGGGCTGATTTGGATCCATATGTTTCGTGCTATGGTTAGGTTTACCTTAATACTTCTTTTGTAGTTGCGGATGCTTGTAATAGGGTTAATCATAAGTGGGATGCTTGTCCAAGAAAGGGAAGCACTCAAGCACCGGTCCACCCACATACCAAATTATCAAAGTAACGAACGCGAATCATATGAGCATGATGAAAACTAGCTTGACGATAATTCCCATGTGTCCTCGGGAGCGTTTTCCTTTATATAAGAATTTGTCCAGGCTTGTCCTTTGCTACAAAAAGGATTGGGCCATCTTGCTGCACCTTATTTACTTTCATTACTTGTTACCCGTTACAAATTTCCTTATCACAAAACTATCTGTTACCGATAATTTCAGTGCTTGCAGAGAATACCTTACTGAAAACTGATTATCATTTCCTTCTGCTCCTCGTTGGGTTCGACACTCTTACTTACCAAAAGGACTACGATAGATCCCCTATACTTGTGGGTCATCAAAGACCAATTCAGGCCCTTCTCTATCCAGGAGGTGAGCCGCATTGGGGCTCCGGACTTGAATTCGGGAGCCGCGGCCCAGGTGGCGTCGCGGGGCTCTGTGACATAGAACCATAGTTGCTGCCACCCTTTGACGGTCTCCACAAAGTACCTTTGGCCCATGTGATGTTGGGCATCTTGCTCACCATGGCACCTCCGCACTCGGCGTGTTGACCATCCACCACCTTCGGCTTCACATTGAAAATCTTGAGCCACAGTCCAAAGTGGGTGGGATGCGGAGGAAGGCCTCACACACGACGATAAATGTCGAGATGTTGAGGAAAGAATTGGGGGCCAGATCGTGGAAATCCACCCCATAGTAGAACATGAGTCCGCAGATAAATGGGTGGAGAGGGAATCCCAGTCCACGGATGAAGTGAGGGATGAACACCACCCTCTCATGGGGCTCGGGGGGTGGGATGATCTGCCCTAGGGTTGGAAGCCGATGAGCGATTTCCGGGGCTAAGTACCCGGCCTCCCGGAGCTCGGTGATGTCCTTCTCCTTGACGGAGGAAACCATCCACTTGCCCTGCACTCCAGAGCCGGACATGGATGGAGAGATTTTTTTGAGGTGGAAAGGATGGAAGCTTGGGCGCTGGAGCTCGAGAATGGATGGGCAAGGAGGAAGAAGGCGTGGGTGAAAGAAAGGAATCCTTATCTCCTTATAAAGGCAGCGAATATCAAGCGCCTCCCCACTCGCCTTAAACCTCGCCTATTCCCAAGGGCCGCGCAGACGGCACGGTTGGATTAACCACACCCGTATTGATGAGAATCCCGCAATGAGGGGACACGATCTCTGCTTTGACAAGATGTGCCAATGAAACCGCGTCTCAAAACATGGAGCGGCAAGCTAAAAAATGGTTCGAAATAATAACCGGGAAGCGATGTGATGTCACACCATGGAAATTGTCAGTGGATTGGACTTGTGAAATATTATACTCTCTGCGGTTGTGTGTGGTACTTGTTTTGCAGAGCCGGACACATTCTTTGTGTTCGAAGGCTATTTTGGAGTATTCGGAGGAGGAACCGAAGACAATCTACGCGCCGGACACCTCGTCATTGAAGCCTGGTTCAGGGGCTACTGAGGGAGTCCTAGACTAAGGGGTCCTCGGGTGTCCGGCCTGTTGGACATGGGCCGGACTGATGGGCTGTGAAGATACAAGACCGAAGACTCTCACCCGTGTCCGGATGGGACTCTTCTTGGCGTGGATGGCAAGTTTGGTGATCGGATATGAAGATTCCTTTCTCTGTAACTAACTTTGTGTAACCCTAGTCCCCTCCGGTGTCTATATAAACCGGAGGGTTTAGTCCATAGGTACAATCATAATCATAGTCATATAGGCTAGACTTTTAGGGTTTTAGCCATTACGATCTCGAGGTAGATCAACTCTTGTAATACTCATATTCATCAAGATCAATCAAGCAGGAAGTAGGGTATTACCTCCATAGAGAGGGCCCGAACCTGGGTAAACATCGTGTCCCCTGTCTCCTATTACCATCAACCTTAGACGCACAGTTCGGGACCCCCTACCCAAGATCCGCCAGTTTTGACACCGACAGTGAGTGTTAGAAATCATAGAAGACTATATGATGGTTGAGTATGTGGACTTGCCTAAAGGCTCTGATACGTGACCCTTCCTGAAAAAATGATGAATTGTAGTTGCAAAGTTGACTGAGAACATAGTTCGTTGGTTTCCAATAGAGTTTATGCTTTATACTTCGATGTTGTGATGAATTGTTACTTATTCATGAGAAGCCTATGATAAAAGTTTTATGTTAAAGTTCGTTGTTGTTATAATAATTTACATGATGCTTCTATGTCCGTATTTTGTTTTTATCGACACCTCTCTCTCTAAGCATGTGGACATGTTTTTCGATTTCTGTTTTCGCTTGAGGACAAACGAGGTCTAAGCTTGGGGGAGTTGATACGTCCATTTTGTAGCATGTTTGCCTACTGTTATTTATAATGTTTTTAATGCTTTTTGGAGTAATTCTAATGCCTTTTCTCTCATAATATGCAAGGTTCACGCAAAGAGGGAGAATTCTGGTAGCTGGAAATCTGGACCTGGAAAAGCTACGTCAGGCCACCTATTTTGCACAACTCCAAATGATCTTAAACTTCACGAGGAATTTTTACGGAATAAATAAGAAATACTAGAGCAAATAACTACCGGAGGGGGCCACCTAGTGAGCACAAGACACCAGGGTGCGCCTGGCCCCCCAGGCGCGCCCTGGTGGATTGTGCTCAGCCCAGCCCACCTCCGGTGCCCCTCTTCTAGTATATAAGTCATTTTGAACTAGAAAAAAATAAGGAGAGGCTCGGGACAGAGTGCCGCCGTCTCGAGGCGGAACTTGGGCAGGAGCACTTTTGCCCTCCGGCGGAGCGATTCTGCCGGGGGAACTTCCCTCCCGGAGGGGGAAATCATCGTCATCCTCATCACCAACAACTCTCTCATCTTGGGGAGGGCAATCTCCATCAACATCTTCAACAACACCAGCTCCTCCCAAACCCTAGTTCATCTCTTGTATTCAATCTTTGTACCGGAACTTTAGATTGGTGCTTGTGGGTGACTAGTAGTGTGGATTACATCTTGTAGTTGATTACTACATGGTTTATTTGGTGGAAGATTATATGTTCAGATCCAATATGCTATTTAATACCCCTCTGATCTTGAGCATTATTATCATTTGTGATTAGTTACTTTTGTTCTTGAGGACACTGGAGAAATCTTGTTGCAAGTAATCATGTGAATTTGATATGTGTTCGATATTTTGATAGTATGTATGTTGTGATTCCCTTAGTGGTGTCATGTGAACGTCGACTACATGACACGTCACCATATTTGTGCCCAAGGGAATGCATTGTGGAGTAGTATTAGATGATGGGTTGCGAGAGTGACAGAAGCTTAAACCCTAGTTTATGCGCTATTCCGTAAGGGACCAATTGGATCCAAAAGTTTAATGCTATGGTTAGAAGTTTTTCTTAATACTTTTATCATAGTTGCGTATGCTTGTGAGGGGGTTAATCATAAGTAGGAGGTTTGTTCAAGTAAGAACAACACCTAAGCACCGGTCCACCCACATATCAAATTATTAAAGTAGCAAACACGAATCGAAGCAACATGATGAAAGTGACTAGATGAAATTCCCGTGTACCCTCAAGAATGCTTTGCTTATTATAAGAGACCGTTTTAGCCTATCCTTTGCCTCAAAAGGATTGGGCTACCTGCTGCACTTTTGTTACTATTATTGTTACTTGCTCGTTACAAATTATCTTGCTATCAAACTACTCTGTTACTTACAATTTCAGCATTTGCAGACATTACCTTGCTGAAAACCACTTGTCATTTGCTTCTGCTCCTCGTTGGGTTCGACACTCTTACTTATCGAAAAGGCTACAATTGATCCCATATACTTGTGGGTCATCACATGTCAGCTATGTTGGTAACAATATCGGTACCAAGGGCGGGGGAAGAAGAGAACCATTTTCCTGCTCGCCAGGGCAAGGCGGACCAATAGGCAAAGTTCTCGTCCATCGGTGGTTACCAAAATGTCATCAACAACAGTAACAAGGTCTTACTGACAGGGTTGTACACCAGGGTGCTTACTTAAGCAGGGATTTATTACTGCTTATATCATATAGATAACAAGAAAGGTTAAACAAACCAATGGAAAGGAAAAAGTGATTATTAGATTTAAACAGAACAACAGAAAGGAAAATGTGTATACACGAGTAATATGTGTATCTCCTTCCCAAGAGCAAGCAGAGCGGGATAATCATGACAGGACTTCAAGTATGTAACCATTTAGACAAAGGGGCAAGGAATTGATTAAGAAAATATGGCATGGCGCTCCCAATGTTCCTATAGATGTTTGGTGTACCACAGTCATGCTTCGGGGTAGCATCGACATGGTCATCGGGTAAAGGTAGGAGTTTGGAAACAAAAGGATCCATCAGGATCAACTTCTAGAATAAGTCTTACAATTTCCTTATGGAAGAATGTCTAACCTCACTAAAGAAGATACTATAACAATAGGTCCTCCGGCCAGGTGTGCTAGACATGACATCACCTTACCGGGTTACATAAAGACCAATGTTATAATTCTTGGAAAATGTTCCAACCATCATATCCACCCGAGATTTGGATCGGATTGGTGTCAGGATACCTCAGACTCAGGATGCCTGGGAAGAAAAGGGTGCAACACAAATTGACGAGATGACATTGCAAGATTCTTAGGAAAAGAACTATGGAAGCAAGTTCCGAAACACGAGTTGGATTGCAAGACACACATGAGCACACTACCCAGGAAAATCATGACCACATGGAAGTCTTATAGCAAAAAGGCAACCGAGTTCTGGTTAGGAACCATCGTCGAGGATTTCAAAGCCCATGTGTATGTCCGGATTAGCTTTTACGAATGAACTCATTTTCCTCGAACAAGTAAATCAGTGGCTTGGTGTGCTAGGAAATACAGATGGAGTGGAGGTAGCAAATCTATCAAACCATAGAATACTTTGCACATGCATGAATGAATTGGTACGATTCCAGAGGAAGCGAAACAACTTTTCTCATATTCACGGTAGTAACTTGCATCCAGTGCATACGAACTTAGGGAAGATACTTCTTACATCAAACATATACTTCATGAGCTAGGCTCAATGACAATGTCTTCAGAAGTTTCCAACATTAGCTTGAATGCTCATCACGAACCACGGAGAAGATGAGGATGTGGCTGATGGGCTCAACAACATTTCATTGAGATTTTCTTAAAGACGGACTTCCATACTTAGATGAACAAGGTGATAGCATTGGTTAGACTAAATGATATAACGACATATGCCCGAGGAGAACATCCATAATTAAACATTGATTGAAAGGTGCACCTGAAATATGGACTGGGTTGCATGATCAATGAAAGAATGGTGATTCAGCAACCAGCACACTAAAATGGAATTATTGTCCATTAACTTCAATAGGGTTGCTAGAAATACTGAAGTCTCATAACAGAGTTCACTTGTTGGTATTCTGGTTAGAAACAACATGGAGACCAAGAAAAGAATGGTGATGGCGAGAAGCATCACTATATCAAGAATTCATAAGAGCTGGTGTCATACTCATGACATTCTTGACATAAAGATGATAATACTCCAAGGTAGAATATAACATAAGCTAGATAGCAAGGAGCACCATACCATGAACAAGTTTGTGTTGGAAAGAAGGTAAGGATGTTGTCGATGACAACACAAATTACCAAGGGATAAGGATTGTACTTCTCACCATGAATTCAATTAACATCTCAGAGGAAGTCAAAATGTTGACGATGATCATGACACATTTTGTCGAGAGGTTTCAAGAGGATGCAATCGAACAACATTGGCATTAGGCAAGGGAATGATGAGGTAGAAATTTATGGGAACAACAGATAATATGCAAGCTCAGAATTGGAGTTGCTTTTCCAAACAAAAAAATGATGTTGAGAACACGACGTAAGCCTAGCTCACAGTCTGAAGAATTCGTGCACCAAAGAAGGACGAGGTAGCATAGTCAAAGGTAGCATGATAAGGATGTAGAGGGTAGTCTAGGTATGGCAAGATTGAGTTTAAATTTCCTAGCAACAAATTACTAGGGGTGTTGAATTGCAGTGCGAATTCGATTCACTAACTGGTGTTCTGGTTGACGACAACCCAGAACCTAGGGAAAAACTGAATTAGTGAGAAGCAATACTTGATGAAGACTCATAAGAAGTATTGCAGGTCCATGATATTCTCGAGATACCAGAGGGTAGTAGTCGAAGGTAGATCAAAATAGAGGTTGGACATGAATATTGATCTGTAGAAGACAAGTACTTTAACTTGTCCGAGAAATTGGAACAAAGAAGATCAATCATGGTCGGAACCACTGTTTCAAAGGACAATACACAGATACAAGATGAACTTATAACAAGGAGATAATTATTATTACGAGAAGCTTTCATGATAAGATCTACGAGCAGCCGCCCCACGCATGCCCCCCACGTCACGCACGACCCTCCACGACGCGCATTCGATGCGGGTTGTGGGGAATCGCAAGCGAGCGAAGAAATTACTGCGGTAAAATCCCGTCCCGCCTGCCCGCGCACCGTTCTGGGCCCGGCCCAACAACGTGTTACACTTATGTGTGGCCCAGGCCCGGGGGCTCCTGTCGGTGTACAAAAGTAGGGGCTCTCCTTTTTACCCATTTACTTGTGCACGGGCAGTCGGAGCCACGCCCACGGCCACACTAAGGAGGGCAGAGGAGGGAAGCCGGAGGCACAAGACATCCAGAGCAGCGCCAATACCAGAGACACAAGGAGCCGAAGGGCGAGGTGGTCTCCCCCGGCAAGGCCCTTGCCAGGGCGGCCTCCGCAGCCCCAGCAAGAACCTTGCCGGGGCAACTTGCCCGATGCGAGCGGAGCGCGCCACCCTTGGGCCGAGGGCTCCAATGCCATCAACCACATTGGGACCAGGGCTCGGGAGGCACCTCCGTGGTGGCATGTAGATCTTTGTGAAGATCAGAAGCATACAAGATCAGATGAGGACCAGAAGACGATGATCCTCGGTGGGATCCTAGCCGAGGAAATCCACGAGACCCCCGGCAAGATCCTTGGCGGGGACGACCACAATGTCGCGGCAAGGCCCTTGCGGGGGCCCCGGCAAGCCCCTTGCCGAAGACACCTGCGAGGCCACAACCAGACCCGTGTCTGCCAAGACTCCACTGCCGTTCCCATGCAGCTGCCAGCCCAACCAGCTGGGCAGGCACCTGCGTGGCAACATGCGGCTTCCAGACCAGCTCAGCAAGCACCTGCATGGTGGCATGCAGATCTTCGTGAAGACCCTACCACCACGCCGTCTCAGCAGCCTACCAGCCTACATGGTGTTGCATGCCTTGTTGGCCTGGACGCATGTCGGAGCGAGACGGAGCGGCGACGGGTGGGACGTGCCTCGTTGCCATCCCCAGTAAAGCAAGCGCATTTAATGCGTCTTGTCCCGTAATGAAAAGCGATAAGCTTGCGCACTGTACACCTTTCCACCTCCTGTGTGCCACTATGGCGACCCCTTTTGTCTATAAAAGGAGGCCCGAGGCGTCTAGGAGAAGGATTCGGATCTTTTGGGCTACGCACGCACCATAGCTAGCTCAAGAACTTAAGAACACTCAAATACATACACCAAAGCAGGACTAGGGTATTACGCATCCTCGCGGCCCGAACCTGGGTAAACAATCTTTGTGCTTCCTGCCAGACCCGCTCTTTGCACAATCCCGCGCCCGCCAACCGTAGAAGGGATCCCAGTGATCCCATAGGTGTCGTTTCCACCGACAAATTATTCTAACAAAGGGGCTTGTTTTAGTTGGTGATTAGCCCCTATGTTAACAAAGGGACGGCCCCGATGTGCATTGGCGCAAGGCCATGGCTGGTGTTCAATATGGCCTTGTTAGAAAATGTCATACTCTTGACCCTTAATATCACCGACAAGGCATGATATGAGTCCAACGTATGTATAATTTTTGATTGTTCCATGCTGTTATATTATCATTCTTGGATGTTTTACAATCATCTATAGCAACTTTATATCATTTTTTGAGACTAACCTATTGACATAGTGCCCAGTGCCAGTTGTTGTTTACTTCGCGGGAAATCAATACCAAACGGAGTCCAAACGCAGCGAAACTTTTTCGTGATTTTTTCTGGACCAGAAGACACATGATGGGCCAAGAAAGTACCCGAGGGGCGCTCCAAGGGGAGCACAACCAACCAGGGCGCGCCTGGGCCCCCATGCGCGCCCTGGTGGGTTGTGCCCACCTCGGCCGCCTCCCACACTGCCTCTTTGCTCTTTAAATACCCCAATATTCTAGAAACCCTAGCGGAGTCGAAGAAAATCAATTCCTGCCGCCGCAAGGTCCAGAAACCACAGATCCAATCTAGACACCGTGACGGAGGGGTTCATCATCCTCATTGGTGCCTCTCCGATGATGCGTGAGTAGTTCATTGTAGACCTTCGGGTCCGTAGTAAGTAGCTAGATGGCTTCCTCTCTCTCATTTGATTCTCAATGCAATGGTGTCCTGGAGATCTATGTGATGTAAATCTTTTTGCGGTGTGTTTGTTGGGATCCGATGAACTTTGAGTTTATGATCAGATCTATGTTTTTATCCATGAAAGTTATTTTAGTCTTTTGATCTCTTATATGCATGATTACTTATAGCCTCGCATTTTTCTTCGAATATTTGGTTTAGTTAGGCCGACTAGATTGATTTTTCTTGCCATGGGAAGAGGTGCTTTGCGATGGGTTCGATCTTACGGTGCTTGATCCCAGTGAAAGAAGGGGAACTGTCGGTGTACAAAAGTAGGGGCCTTCTGTACCCCTTTACTTGTGCAAGGGCAGTTGTAGCCACACCTGCGGGCACACTTGGCGGGGCAGAGGAAGCAAGGAACAAGACTACCAGAGCTGCGCTGAGACCAAAGGCGCGAAGAGCAAAGGAGCAAGGTGGGTTTCCCTCGGCAAGAGCCTTGCCGGGGACGACCTACGTTGCCCTGGCAAGGGCCTTGCCGGGGCAACTTACCCAACACCAGCAAGGCCGACACCATCGAAAACACTGGAACCAAGGCTCGGGAGGCGCCTGCATGGTGGCATGCAGATCCTTGTAGAGACTAAAGGCCTGCAAGACTAGATGAGAACCAGAAGACGAAGGCCCCCGGCAAGACCCTTGTCGGGGATGCCCACAAGACCCCGACAAGACCCTTGTCGGGGCCCCGGCAAGACCCTTGCCGGGGCCATCTGTGGGGCCACAACCAGGCCCGCACTTACCAAAGCTTCGCTGCCCCATGGTCGTCCTGACGCAGCAGCCAGCCTGTCAACTAGGCATGCACCTATGTGGCGGCATGCAACTTCTAGGCCAACCAGGCAAGCGCCTGCGTGGTGGCATGTAGATGTTCGTGAAGACTCTGCCACCACACCAGCTCAGCAGCCAGCCAGCCAGCTAGCGTGGCGCTGCACGCCTCATCAACATGGACGCGCTTCGGAGCAAGGCGAAGCGGCGATGGATGGGACGAGCTTCCTTGCCGCCCCCGATAAAGCAAGAGGACATGTTGGCAGCGCATTAAATGCATTTTGTTCCACGACGTCAGGGATAGACTTGTACACAGTACATACTTTCCACCTCATGTGTGCCACTGTGGCGACCCCTTTGACATATAAAAGGAGGCCCGAGGCGTACCGAGGAGGGATTCTGACTTTTTGGGCTAGGCATGCACCGCAACTAGTTCACGATCTCAAGAACACCAAATATACACCAAAGCAAGACTAGGCTATTACGCATCGCTTGCGGCCCGAACCTTGATAAAACTCCCCCGCGTTAATCTTCTAAACCCGCTCTTTTTACAGCCCCGCGCCCCGGCAACCGCAGTAGGGATTCCCCGTGATCCCATAGGTGTCGTTCTTGAACCCCGACAGGAACCGACACGTATGTATCATTGCTAGTAAGGATAACAAGATGGGGTCTATTTCTACATAAATAGATCTTGTGTACATCATTTCATCGTTCTTATTGCATTACTTTGTTTCTCCATGAACTTAATACACTAGATGCATGCTGGATAGCGGTCGATGTGTGGAGTAATAGTAGTAGATGCAGGCAGGAGTCGGTCTACTAATCTTGGATGTGATGGACGTGATGCCTATATAATGATCATTGCCTGGATATCGTCATGATTATTTGAAGTTCTATCAATTGCCCAACGTCATGTCATGGTTGATGCACTTGCCAGTGGATTCCATCTCTTCTTGGTCGGATCTGTGCCACGAGTTCGGTGGCGCCTTTACCGGAGGCCACCAAGCTCCTGGCCAGGCGAGTGATTTGCATGTCATCCCCCAGAAGGATGGCGAGAACCTGCGCAAGTACATCGAAAGGTTCGCTGTGTGCAGTATAACATCCCAGATGTTCACCCCGCCGCCGTCATCGGTGCATTTCTTCAGAATGTGCGCAACCGCAAGATGCGTGAAGAGCTGGCGATGAACAAGGTCAAGGATGTAGCCGAGCTTTATGTTCTGGCTGACAGATGTGCTCGGGCTGAAGAAGGAAGGAAGTGCCCCGACGAAGATGCCGGCGCGAAAACCGACTCCACAGACGAAGATGCCGCTGCCCCAGCAAAGAAGGGCCGACGCTGCAATAGTAAGCGTAAGGGCAGCACCCACTCCGGCAAGCGCGCCTCTTCGGAGTGCAGCGCGCCCATCGAGGACGTGACAGAGAGCTCCACCGGCAAGAGCAAGAAATCCAAGGCAGTGCCACCAGAGACCAAGAAGGAGCCCGTCAAGGAGGACGGCACGGGCGGGGCTTTTACTATAAGCTCCACCCTTGACAGCAAATAGGAAAGCGCGTTCGTCACCTTCCTGCGGGAAAATGTCGATGTGTTTGCATGGCAAGCATCCGACATCCCCGGCGTTCCCAGGGAGGTGATTGAGCACCATCTTGCTGTCTGTCCTCATGCACGGCCCGTCAAGCAGAAGGTCAGGAAGCAAGCTTTGGAGCGACAAGAGTTCATCATCGAGGAGATCAGGAAGTTGGAGGCGGCAGGCCTGGTTAGACCAGTAATCGACCCCACGTGGTTGGCCAATCTAGTGGTGGTGCGTAAGGTGAATGGGAAATGGAGACTGTGTATTGACTACCACAGATATCAATAAAGCATGTCCAAAGGATCCTTTCCCTCTGCCACGCATCGACCAGATTGTGGACTCCACTGCCAGGTGTGACCTGCTTTCATTCCTCGACGCCTATTCAGGATACCACCAGATCTTCATGATGAAGGAATACGAACAAAAGACCGCGTTCATCACCCCATGTGGTACGTACTGTTTTGTACGGATGCCTTTCAGGTTGAAGAGCGCTGGTTCAACGTTTGCACGGGTGGTCCAGATCGGTTTTGAGCCCCAGCTGCATAGAAATATGGAGGCTTATATGGATGATATAGTGGTCAAAACCAAGGACAGGGCCACACTCGTGCAAGACCTAGAAGAAACATTTGCAAACCTGCGAAAGAACAACCTCAAGCTCAACCCAGAGAAGTGCGTGTTCGGTGTCCCATCCGGCAAACTTCTTGGGTTCTTTGTGTCTCAGCGCAGAATCGAAGCAAATCCCGACAAGATCAAAGCAATTGAACAAATTGAGGCGCCAAGATGGGTCAAAGACGTTCGTAGGCTTGCCGGCTGCGTTGCTGCTCTAAGTAGGTTCATCTCCAAGTCTGCCGAGCGCGCCCTCCCCCTTTTCAAAGTTTTGAAAAAGGCGGGTCCAATGAAATGGACTCCGGAGGCAGAGGCGGCGCTGCAAGATTTGAAGAAGTACCTCTCCTCCATGCCAATACTAGTCACACCTAAACCACAAGAGCCGTTGCTGCTATATCTAGCGGCGACGAATCAAGTGGTCAGTGAGGGAGTCCTGGATTAAGGGGTCCTTGGGTGTCCGGCCTATGTGACGTGGGCCGGACTGATGGGCCATAAAGATACAAGATAGAAGACTTCCTCCAATGTCCGGATGGGACTCTCCTTTGCGTGGAAGGCAAGCTTGGCGTTCGGATATGAAGGTTCCTTCCTCTGTAAACCGACTCTATACAACCCTAGGCCCCTCGGTGTCTATATAAACCGGAGGGTTTAGTCCGTAGAGGCAATCATAATCATACAGGCTAGACTTCTAGGGTTTAGCCATTATGATCTCGTGGTAGATCAACTCTTGTAATCCTCATATTCATCAAGATCAATCAAGCAGGAAGTAGGGTATTACCTACATCAAGAGGGCCCAAACCTGGGTAAACATCGTGTCCCCCGTGTCCTGTTACCATCAACCTTAGACGCACAGTTCGGGACCCCCTACCCGAGATCCGCCAGTTTTGACACCGACATTGGTGCTTTCATTGAGAGTTCCGATGTGTCGTCACCAGAAGGTTCGATGGCTCCATCTATCATCTACAACAATACTGCCCTGAGGAAGGTCTTTCTCCCCGGTTAGATCTTTGTGTTCGGCGGCTTCGCACTGCGGGCCAACTCGCTTGGCCATCTAGAGCAGATTGACAGCTACGCCCCAGGTCACCAGATTTGTTTTGAAAATCTGGACTATGTCGCTGATATCCGAGGAGACTTGATCTTCCAAGGGTTCACGACCCCAACCTCTGCTCTGGCCTTAGATCCGGGGCGCATTGCCAGGTCCGAAGACGGGATTCCTGAGCCCGTCGGACTATCTGCGGCCACTGAGCCCAGTACAGGAGGACCGGAGGAAGTAGTGTCGCTGGCAACCATCAGGATGTCGGACTCTTCTCCGGACACTGGCTCCGAACCCTCGGAGTCAGTATCGTGTGAGCTCGGCAAAGAAGTCTCCTTCCCGCCGTACTCCTCGGACTCTCTTCTCCCCGGCCAAACCTCGCCTTTAAGTGAGGCTCTGGACTTGATGCGATCCCTTGTCTTTACAGAGGAGCAACGTCCGAACTACGCCCAGCCCGAACTAGGGGCTGAGAGCAGGGAATTTCACGTCCCACCCACCACCCACTTCATAGCCACTATCGAGGACTTAACTGACATGCTCGATTACATCTCCGAAGACATCGACGGTATGGACGACGATGCCGGAGAGGAGCAGGCCAAAAATCCATCGTTTACCGAACGCTGGACGGCCACCTCGTCGTATGACGTGTACATGGTGGATACACCCAAAGAGGGTAACGACGATAACGAAAAAAATACAGTTGAGGATGAACCTCCTGAGATACAGCCAAAGCGCCGACGTCAGTGACGCCGCTCTAAATCATGCCGTGGAAAAGACAGCAATACCGGCACAAGAGACAACAATACTTCGGACGATGCGAAGACCAAGAAAACCCCGTCGAGCCAACCTCCGAACAGGGTGATCGGGAAGATGGGCAAGTTAGCCCTGATGAACAGGCCGTAAACGAAGACTCAGAGGACAGTAATTATCTTCCACCCTCCGAAGACGAGGTGAGCCTCGGCGACGAAGACTTTATCGTGCCTGAGGAACCTCTCGAGAAGGAGCGCTTTAAGCGCCGGCTAATAGCCACTGCAAGTTGATCAAGACCTACTCAACGACAGGTGGAAAAATGTCCTGGCAGCCGAGGAATACGGCCTCAAGCGCCCAACCAAAAGTTACCTGAAGCGTAAACTGCTACCTCAATTTGATGACGAGGCACCGGAGCCCATACCATCAGCGCAGAATGCTACCTCTTGAGCACTGCGTTGGTTTTCCCTTGAAGAGGAAAGGGTGATGCAGTAAAGTAGCGTAAGTATTTCCCTCAGTTTTTGAGAACCAAGGTATCAATCCAGTAGGAGGCCACGCTCAAGTCCCTTGCACCTACACAAACAAATAAGAACCTTGCAACCAACATGATAAAGGGGTTGTCAATCCCTTCACGGCCACTTGCAAAAGTGAGATCTGGTAGACATAATAAGATAAATATTTTTGGTATTTTTATGATAAAGATAAAAAGTAAGGATTGCAAAATAAACGGCGCCAGAAATAGCTTGTTGTCGGGAGATTAATATGATGGAAAATAGACCCGGGGGCCATAGGTTTCACTAGTGGCTTCTCTCAAGAGCATAAGTATTACGGTGGGTGAACAAATTAGTGTCAAGCAATTGATAGAATTGAGCATAGTTATGATAATATCTAGGTATGAACATGTATATATTTATCATGTCCGTGACAAGTAGACCGACTCCTGCCTGCATCTACTACTATTACTCCACACATCGACCGCTATCCAGCATGCATCTAGATTATTAAGTTCATAAGAACGGAGTAATGCTTTAAGCAAGATGACATGATGTAGAGGGATAAACTCATGCAATATGATATAAACCCATCTTTTTATCCTCGATGGCAACAATACAATACGTGTCATTTCCCCTACTGTCACTGGGATCGAGCACCGCAAGATTGAACCCAAACCTAAGCACTTCTCCCATTGCAAGAAAGATCAATCTAGTAGGCCAAACCAAACTGATAATTCGAAGAGACTTGCAAAGATAGCCAATCATACATAAAAGAATTCAGAGAAGATTCAAATATTGTTCATAGATAATCTTGATCATAAACCCACAATTCATCGGATCTCGACAAGCACACCGCAAAGGAAGATTACATCGAATAGATCTCCTAGAGAATTGAGGAGAACTTTGTATTGAGATCCAAAGAGAGAGAAGTAGCCATCTAGCTAATAACTATGGACCCGAAGGTCTGAGGTAAACTACTCACACATCATCGGAGAGGCTATGGTGTTGATGTAGAAGCCCTCCGTGATCGATCCTCCCTCCGGCAGGACGCCGGAAAAGGCCCCAAGATGGGATCTCACGGGTACAGAAGGTTGCGGCGGTGGAATTAGGTTTTCATGGTGCTCTTCGATGGTTTGGTTGTACGTAGGTATGTATAGGAGGAAGAAGTAGGTTGGTGGAGCCACGAGGGGCCAACGAGGGTGGAGGGCGCGCCCCCCTGCCTCGTGGCCTCCTCGTCGGTTGCTTGACGTCCACTCCAGGTCCTCTGGATCACGTTTGTTCCAAAAATCACGTTGCCGGAGGTTTCATTCCGTTTGGACTCCGTTTGATATTCTTTTTCTGCGAAACACTGAAATAGGCAAAAAAACAGCAATTTGGGCTGGGCCTCCGGTTAATAGGTTAGTCCCAAAAATAATATAAAAGTGTATAAATAAGCCCATTAAACATCCAAAACAGAATATATAATAGCATGGAACAATCAAAAAATATAGATACGTTGGAGACGTATCAAGCATCCCCAAGCTTAATTCCTGCTCGTGCTCGAGTAGGTAAATGATAAAAACAGAATTTTTGATGTGGAATGCTACCTAGCATATTCCTTAATGTAATTTTCTCTATTGTGGCATGAATGTTCAGATCCGAAAGATTCAAGATAAAAATTTAATATTGACATAAAAACAATAATACTTCAAGCATACTAATAAAGCAATCATGTCTTCTCAAAATAACATGGCCAAAGAAAGTTATCCCTACAAAATCATATAGTCTGGCTATGCTCTATCTTCATCACACAAATTATTTAATCATGCACAACCCCAATGACAAGCCAAGCAATTGTTTCATACTTTTGATGTTCTCAAACTTTTCAATCATCACACAATACATGAGCGTGAGCCATGGATATAGCACTATAGGTGGAATAGAATGGTGGTTGTGGAGAAGACAAAAAGGAGAAGATAGTCTCACATCAACTAGGCGTATCAACGGGCTATGGAGATGCCCATTAATAGATATCAATGTGAGTGAGTAGGGATTGCCATGCAACGGATGCACTAGAGCTATAGGTGTATGAAAGCTCAACAAAAGAAACTAAGTGGGTGTGCATCCAACTTGCTTGCTCACGAAGACCTAGGGCATTTTTTTGAGGAAGCCCATCATTGGAATATACAAGCCAAGTTCTATAATGTAAAATTCCCACTAGCATATGAAAGTGACAACAAAGGAGACTCTCTATCATGAAGATCATGGTGCTACTTTGAAGCACAAGTGTGGTAAAACGATAGTAGCATTGTCCCTTCTCTCTTTTTCTCTCATTTTTTTATTTTTATTTGGGCCTTTTCTCTTTATTTTATATGGCCTCTTTTTTTGTTATTTTTTAATTTTAGTCCGTAGTCTCATCCCAACTTGTGGGGGAATCATAGTCTCCATCATCCTTTACTCACTTGGGACAATGCTCTAATAATGATGATCATCACACTTTTATTTACTTACAACTCAAGTATTACAACTCAATACTTAGAACAAAATATGACTCTATGTGAATGCCTCCGGCGGGGTACCGGGATATGCGATGAATCAAGAGTGACATGTATGAAAGAATTATGAAGGTGGCTTTGCCACAAATACGATGTCAACTACATGATCATGCAAAGCAATATGACAATGATGGAGCGTGTCATAGTAAACGGAACGGTGGTAAGTTGCATAGCAATATATCTCGGAATGGCTATGGAAATGCCCTGATAGGTAGGTATGGTGGCTGTTTTTAGGAAGGTAATGGTGGGTGTATGGTACCGGCGAAAGTTGCGCGGTATTAGAGAGGCTAGCAATGGTGGAAGGGTGAGAGTGCGTATAATCCATGGACTCAACATTAGTCATAAAGAACTCACATACTTATTGCAAAAAATCTATTAGTAATCGAAACGAAGTACTACGCGCATGCTCCTAGGGGATAGATTGGTAGGAAAAGACCATCGCTCATCCCTGACCGCCACTCATAAGGAAGACAATCAATAAATAAATCATGCTCCGACTTCATCACATAACGGTTCACCATACGTGCATGCTACGGGAATCACAAACTTTAACACAAGTATTTCTCAAATTCACAGCTACTCAACTAGCATGACTCTAATATCACCATCTTCATATCTCAAAACAATTACCAAGTATCAAACTTCTCATAATATTCAATTGACTCTATATGATAGATTTTATTATACCTATCTTGGATGCTCATCACTTTAGGACTAAAATTTTAACCAAAGCAAACTACCATGCTGTTCTAAAAGAGTCTCAAAATAATATAAGTGAAGCATGAGAGATCAATAATTTCTGTAAAATAAAACCACCGCCGTGCTCTAAAAGATATAAGTGAAGCACTAGAGCAAAAACTATATAGCTCAAAAGATATAAGTGAAGCACATAGAGTATTCTAACAAATTCCGAATCATGTGTGTCTCTCTCAAAAGGTGTTTAAAGCAAGGATGATTGTGGTAAACTAAAAAGCAAAGAATCAAATCATACAAGACGCTCCAAGCAAAACACATATCATGTGGTGAATAAAAATATAGCCCCAAGTAAAGTTACCGATAGACGAAGACGAAAGAGGGGATGCCTTCCGGGGCATCCCCAAGCTTAGGCTTTTGGTTGTCCTTGGATTTTATTTGGGGTGCCTTGGGCATCCCCAAGCTTAGGCTCTTGCCAATCCCTGTTCCATAATCCATCAAATCTATACCCAAAACTTGAAAACTTCACAACACAAAACTTAACAGAAAATCTCGTGAGCTCCGTTAGCGAAAGAAAACAAAACACCACTTCAAGGTACTGTAATGAACTCATTATTTATTTATACTGGTGTTAAACCTACTGTATTCCAACTTCTCTATGGTTTATAAGATCTTTTACTAGCCATAGATTCATCAAAATAAGCAAACAACACGCGAAAAACAGAATCTGTCAAAAACAGAACAGTCTGTAGTAATCTGTAACTAATGTAAACTTCTGGAACTCAGAAAAATCTACCAAAATAGGAAGGCCTAGATAATTTGTTTATTGATCTACTGCAATTATAATCAGTATTTTATCACGTTCTGGTGATTTTTAACAATTGTTTTCGTTAACAGAAAGTTTCTGGAATTTTCAGCAATTTCAAATAACTATCATCCAAGAAAATCCTATAGGTTTAACCTGGCACAAATACTAATTAAAACATAAAAACAAATCTAGCCAGAGGCTAGATGGATTATTTTTTCCTAAACAGAACCAAAACGCAAAAAACTAAAATAAAAATTGGGTTGCCTCCCAACAAGCGCTATCGTTTAACGCCCCTAGCTAGGCATAAAAGCGAGGATAGATCTAGGTATTGCCATCTTTGGTAGGCAATCCATAAGTGGCTCTCATAATAGATTAATATGGTAATTTAATTTTCTTTCTATGGAATTGTTCCATGCCATTCCTTAATGGAAATTGGAATCTAATATTTCCTTCCTTCATATCAATAATTGCACCAATCGTTCTAAGGAAAGGTCTACAAAGAATAATAGGACATGAAGGATTGCAGTCTATATCAAGAACAATGAAATCTACGGGCACATAGTTCCTATTTGCAACAATAATAAATCATTAATTCTTCCCATAGGTTTCTTAATGGTGGAATCTGCAAGGTGCAAGTTTAAAGAACAATCATCAAATTCGCGGAAACCTAGCAAATCACACAAAGTTTTTGGGATCGTGGAAACACTAGCACCCAAATCACACAAAGCATAGCATTCATGATCTTTAATTTTAATTTTAATTGTAGGTTCCCACTCATCATAAAGTTTTCTAGGGATAGAAACTTCCAACTCAATTTTTTCTTCATAAGATTGCATTAATGCATCAACGATATGTTTGGTAAAAGCCTTATTTTGACTATAAGCATGAGGAGAATTTAGCACGGATTGCAACAAGGAAATACAATCTACCAAAGAGAAATTATCATAATTCAATTCCTTGAAATCCAATATAGTGGGTTCATTGCTATGTAAAGTTTTAACCTCTTCAATCCCACTTTTATCAATTTTTGCATCAAGATCTAAAAACTCCGAATTTTCGGGACGCCTTCTAACTAAAGTTGACTCATCTCCAGTCCCATCATTATCAAGATTCATATTGAAAAACAAAGATTTAATAGGGGACACATCAATAACTTTTAGATCTTCATCTTTATTCTCATAAAAACTTGAAGAACACGCCTTCACAAAAGCAATCTTTCTTAGCAGGCATCCTAGCGGTTCTTTCTTTGCACTCATCAATGTAAATTCTCATAGCTTTGAGAGACTCATTGATATCATGCTTAGGTGGAATAGATCTAGAGAAATTCTATCCACGTTCCTAGACAATTCGTCAACTTTAAGCAATTTTTCTTCAAGCAAAGCATTGAAATTCTTTTGTGAATTCATAAACTCTTTAACACTAGTCTCAAATTCAGAGGGCATCTTATTAAAATTTCCATAAGAATTGTTGTAGGAATTACCATAATTATTAGAGGAATTACTAGGGAACGGCCTAGGATTAAAGTTTCCTCTATACGCGTTGTTTCCAAAATTATTCCTACCAACAAAATTCACATCCATAGATTCATTATTATTCTCAATCGAAGTAGACAAAGGCATATCATTAGGATCAGAAGAAACACTCTTATTAGCAAACAATTTCATAAGTTCATCCATCTTTCCACTCAAAACATTAATTTCTTCTATCGCATGCACCTTTTTACTAGTAGATCTTTCAGTGTGCCATTGAGAATAATTAACCATAATATTATCTAGGAGTTTAGTAGCTTCTCCTAAAGTGATTTCCATAAAAGTGCCTCCCGCGGCCGAATCTAAAAGATTTCTAGAAGCAAAATTTAATCCGGCATAAAAATTTTCTATAATCATCCACAAATTCAAACCATGAGTAGGGCAATTATGTATCATTAATTTCATCCTCTGCCAAGCTTGTGCAACATGTTCATGATCAAGTTGCTTAAAATTCATAATATCGTTTCTAAGAGAGATGATCTTAGCGGGAGGAAAATACTTAGAGATAAAAGCATCTTTGCACTTATTCCAAGAATCAATACTATTTTTAGGCAAAGATGAAAACCAAGTTTTAGCACGATCTCTAAGAGAAAACGGAAATAGCTTTAATTTAACAATATCATTATCCACATCTTTATTCTTTTGCATATCACACAAATCAACAAAGCTATTTAGATGGGTAGCGGCATCTTCACTAGGAAGGCCGGCGAATTGATCTTTCATGACAAGATTCAGCAAAGCAGCATTAATTTCACAAGATTCAGCATCGGTAAGAGGAGCAATCGGAGTGCTAAGAAAATCATTGTTGTTGGTATATTGCAAAGTCACACAATTTAGTATTATCTTGAGCCATTGTGACAAGCAAGCAATCCAACCCACGAGCAAACAAGAACCAAGCGAAAAAGAGGCGGACGGAAAGAGAGGGTGAATAAAATGGCAAGGTTGAAGTGGGGGAGAGGAAAACGAGAGGCAAATGGCAAATAATGTAATGCGAGGGATAAGAGGTTTGTGATGGGTACTTGGTATGTTGACTTGTGCGTAGTCTCCCCGGCAACGGTGCCAGAAATCCTTCTTGCTACCTCTTGAGCACTGCGTTGGTTTTCCCTTGAAGAGGAAAGGGTGATGGAGTAAATTAGCGTAAGTATTTCCCTCAGTTTTTGAGAACCAAGGTATCAATCCAGTAGGAGGCCATGCTCAAGTCCCTCGCACCTACACAAACAAATAAGAACCTTGCAACCAACGCGATAAAGGGGTTGTCGATCCCTTCACGGCCACTTGCAAAAGTGAGATCTGGTAGAGATAATAAGATAAATATTTTTGGTATTTTTATGATAAAGATAAAAAGTAAGGATTGCAAAATAAACGGCGCCAGAAATAGCTTGTTGTCGGGAGATTAATATGATGGAAAATAGACTCGGGGCCATAGGTTTCACTAGTGGCTTCTCTCAAGAGCATAAGTATTACGGTGGGTGAACAAATTACTATCGAGCAATTGATAGAATTGAGCATAGTTATGAGAATATCTAGGTATGATCATGTATATAGGCATCACGTCCGTGACAAGTAGACCGACTCCTGCCTACATCTACTACTATTACTCCACACATCAACCGCTATCCAGCATGCATCTAGAGTATTAAGTTCATAAGAACGGAGTAATGCTTTAAGCAAGATGACATGATGTAGAGGGATAAACTCATGCAATATGATATAAACCCCATCTTTTTATCCTCGATGGCAACAATACAATACGTGTCGTTTCCCCTACTTTCACTGGGATCGAGCACCGCAAGATTGAACCCAAAGCTAAGCACTTCTCCCATTGCAAGAAAGATCAATCTAGTAGGCCAAACCAAACTGATAATTCGAAGAGACTTGCAAAGATAACCAATCATACATAAAAGAATTCAGAGAAGATTCAAATATTGTTCATAGATAATCTTGATCATAAACCCACAATTCATCGGATCTCGACAAACACACCGCAAAAGAAGATTACATCAAATAGATCTCCCAGAGAATCGAGGAGAACTTTGTAGTGAGATCCAAAGAGAGAGAAGAAGCCATCTAGCTAATAACTATGGACCCGAAGGTCTGAGGTAAACTACTCACACATCATCGGAGAGGCTATGGTGTTGATGTAGAAGCCCTCTGTGATCGATGCCCCCTCCGGCAGGATGCCAGAAAAGGCCCCAAGATGGGATCTGACGGGTTCAGAAGGTTGTGGCGGTGGAATTAGGTTTTCGTGGTGCTCTACGATGGTTTGGGGGTACGTAGGTATATATAGGAGGAAGAAGTAGGTCGGTGGAGCCACGAGGGGCCCAGGAGGGTGGAGGGCGCGCCCAGGGGGGTTAGGTGCGCCCCCAGCCTCGTGGCCTCCTCGTCGGTTGCTTGACGTCCACTCCAAGTCCTCTGGATCACGTTTGTTCCAAAAATCACGTTCCCGAAGGTTTCATTCCGTTTGATATTCTTTTTCTGCGAAACACTGAAATAGGCAAAAAAACAGCAATTCGGGCTGGGCCTCCGGTTAATAGGTTAGTCCCAAAATAATATAAAAGTGTATAAATAAGCCCATTAAACATCCAAAACAGAATATATAATAGCATGGAATAATAAAAAAAATTATAGATACGTTGGAGACATATCACATAACGCGGTTGACCGACCACCACGTGGCCGGGACAAAACGGCAACTCAAGCCGAACACCAGCCCATACCACCTCGCCGTAAAGGTAGAGACACAACAGCATGGGGATATACATATGACCTGCGGCAGGACCTGGAAAATAGGGCAGGTCAAACCAGATCGATCTACGGATCGCGGGGGCGTTCCCCGACGCGCGACGACGGATATCTAGCCGGACGTGATAAGTATAACCACGTCCGGGCCGAAAACCGCAGACGGACTCCATCCGAGCTACGTCGCGACTTGGCCCGATATAGAGGCGTCGCACACCCCCTATGCTTCACTAATGAAGTAATGATGGAACAACAGATCCCGCGGTATGGATCGAGGACTTTCTTCTCCATATTCATATGGCCCGCGGTGATGATCTCCATGCCATCAAATACCTCCCGCTTAAACTCAAGGGACCAGCTCGGCACTGGTTAAACAGCCTGCCAGAAAACTCTATTGGCTGCTGGGACGACTTGGAAGACGCCTTCCGTGACAACTTCCAAGGTACATACGTCCGACCTCCACATGCCGATGACTTAAGTCACATAGTTCAACAGCCCGGAGAGTTAGCTAGGAAATTCTGGACCAGGTTCCTAACCAAAAAGAACTAGATTGTCGACTATCCGGATGCCGAAGCCTTAGCGGCCTTTAAGCATAGCATCCGCGACGGATGGCTCGCCCGACACCTCGGCCAAGAAAAGTCAAAGTACATTGCAGCCCTCATGACACTTATGACCCGCTTTTGTGCGGGCGAAGATAGTTGGCTAGCCCATAACAATAACACTGCAAGCAAACCTGGCACCTCTGAAGCCAGAAATAGCAACGGCAAGCCCCGATGCAATAGGCACAAGCGTCAAATCAACGGTGACAATACCGTTGACACGGCGGTCAACGCCGGATTTAGTGGCTCCAAGTCTGGCCAGCGGAAGAAGCCATTTAAAAGAAACAATTCGGGCTCATCCAGCTTGGACCGCATACTCAATCGTCCATGTCAGATCCACGGCATCCCAGATAAACCAGCCAATCATACCAACAGAAGCTGTTGGGTCTTTAAACAGGCCAGCAAGTTAAATACCGAGAACAAGGAGAAGGGGTCGCAAAGCAAGGACGACGACGAGGAGCCCCGTCCGCCGAACACAGGGGGACAGAAGAAGTCCCCCCCAGGTTAAAACGGTGAAAATGGTATATGTTACCCATATCCCCAAGAGGGAGCGCAAACGTGCGCTCAGGGACGTGTAGCGACCCGACCCGAAATCGGTCAAGTCTCTGTGTAGCTGTACCATCCCAAGATCATGCTGGCACACATAGTACATTGATGAAAAGATTCAAAGTTCAATCACACCTGAATTTATTACACAATTCTCATATCGAGTCTTTATTACATCATAATAAATTCGGCCATAGGCCAACTCATGAGAAATAAACTAAATTAAGCTGCGGAAGTATAGACGATAAGCGAGTCCATCCGACTCCATAGGGCAATCACCAAGCGTAGATCGTAGCCTCACTCCTGGTCGGAAAACTCCTTTGCAACATGAGACATTGCAGCCGTGTAGGTCAGCATTTTGAATATGCTGGCAAGTCATAGAGACAACAACAATAATAATTCTAACACTATATGCAATTTGGCTGTGGGGCTCTAAGTTTTATGTTTTTGCGAAAAAGCCAATTTTTCCCTACAACAAAGGACTTGCTTGCAATTACTACAAAATGTTGGTTGTTAATGAGATGGTTCCGCCAACCAATGTCTCATTCCCAATTATTAAAATAACCCCTCAATTAATTAATTATGTTCAGTGTTGAGATTTCCGAAATACTCCAATTCCAGAGGCTCATTTGTCCGTAACCGGGGACACGGCTAATCGATTAGGTTGTTACTCTGCAGAGTCTTGTGCACTTTACCCGCAAGAATCGTTCCCTCCTTTATATCCTCGCACTGCCTGGTGTTTGAAGACGGGACGAACGAAATAGGGTCTTCCGTAGAGTTCCTCTGGGCCACTGCCGGTGCCCATCCAATCCTACCGTTCTTCTACATCTCGTAGCACCGTCCGGCCAGAGTCACGCCTAGGGTCGACCAAGCCAGAGCCTGTAATGGCTTGCGGCTACACAGGTAAGCTTCCGGTCAAGGTGTATCCATCCGTCTCTTCGTGGCTGGGTGAAGCGTTCCGCAAGATGTCATGGCGCTTCTCCATGCATCCCGGCCATCTGCTGGTTGCTCCAGGGTGCCCGTCAACCGTCCTCCATCCAGTAGTGAATTTGAAGTCCATCTTGAGCTTGATTCATGGGGTTGTCATCATCTTGACTCTCACATCTCCCATATGAATCACTCAACCAACCCCGTCTACGAGCATAGCAAAATAAACTACATCGTCCCGGGCAATGGTAACATAGGGATTTTGGGTGAACCTACCACATGATACTACTCAAGACTTTCAATTTTCTCCTATTGCATGCATGGTGGGGAGGAAATACTACTAATGCAATAAATCATAGGAATTGTAAAACATGATCAAATGACTTGCCTGACTGACGGTCTTCGAAAGCTAGCGACTCGTAATAGCAGGCCTCGCACTCCGGGAATTCTATTGAAGTAAACAATGAATACATAAGCATACAACTATATTAACATAGCAGCAAGCTAACGTAAATCACACCTAAGCAATCAAACCAAAACCAAAGAAAACCAATTGAACTCCAAGCCAACAAATAGCAAGAGAAGAAAATAAATAAACATTTTATTTTTCTGTAAATAAAAGTTCACCCTCTGTAACTAAAGAAACTTCTAAAATAAATTATAACAGAGGAAAAATCAAATTTTAAAATAACTAGAACAGTAGGAAACAGCAGCAAGCTAAAAGAACTAGAAAAGCTTGTTTTCGTGTAAAAACTATTTTTAATAAAGACTATAAAAACCCAAATAAATTCCTACTGCTAGGCAAGGTCCAAAAAAGTAGTCACAAAAAGAATCACTAAAAAGGAATAATCCTAGCTCAATTTATAGCAGAAATACTAATTTGACTAAAACTAATATAAAACAAATTTTAAAACTTAAACATGGCCGATAATATTTTCTACAGAAACTATAGGAAATTTTCAAACTAGGGCAAAAAGAATCAACTAAAAATATTAAATAACCTAAAAGTTATAGATTTTACAAAAACAGAACTATTCTGCTAAAAACAGAAACTGAAATAAAACTAAAAAAACTAACGCGCTAATGGGCCGAAATAGTGAGTGTTCTAAAACTAAACAGCGCCTAAGCGTTTATAGACCACTACATCCACGGGCTAACAGAAATAAACCGATCGGGCCGGTCTAACTAGACCAGGAACTAAACTGGAATAAAACCGAAACTAAAACCGATCTAATCTAAAAAACCTAACCCTTCACTACTTCTAATCTACGCCGTAGATTGCAGATCGAACGGTGGAGGGGGGTCCGGTGGCTTACAGTGGCGACGATGGCGAGGTGGGCTCGGGCGTTGGTGGCGGGGGTGCTCTGGGAGTCTGGGGCGGCGGCGGAGTCGTCGGGCGGGTGCGGCACCTCGAGGGGAGGTCGGGGATGGAGTCAGTGGAGCTCGAGCACGACGGAGGCGATTGGGACGACGGAGACAACGCCCTGGTGAGCTGCAACTCCGGCGAGGGGCGAACGAGCTTGGGGTCGATCCTGTGGTGGGAGAAGGAGATCGAAACCATGTCAAAACGATGCGCAACATCGGGGGAAGCTCATAGGTGGAAGAGGGAGTCGTGCTGCTGCTCACCGGCGGTGGAGGCGGCGATGAACTGAGGCGTCTGCGGCGAGATCCAAAGGAGGAGGGTGTGAGCTATGGTGGGAGTTGGGGTAGGGTTTTGGGGGGGGGGGTCGGAAGAGGAGGCCGAGGGGTTTATATAGGGCAGGTTTCTTACGTGAGGGGAAGGCTCGGGGTAGGGTTTTGGGAGAGCGTGGACGTCGAGAGCGTCGGGCGCGAGCGAGATCCTGGCGCGGGAGCATCGAGAGGTTGGAGATGAGGTGGGGTCAGGGTGTCGGTGAGAGAGGGAGAGGAGGGTTCGGTCGGGCGACCGAAGCGGGAGCGGCTTCGGGCGTGTGGCGCGGAGCTGGGCTGTGGCGTTGCTGGGCCTGTTGGCCTGGTCGCTCGCTGGGGCTTTTTTTTGAATTAAACAGAGAGGAAAATACAATATAGAGAAATTTATAATATTTTTATATAGGACATATATATATCAATAAAATCAGAAAATTAAATCCTACAACGTGAACATTTTTTCCAGAGGCAAAACAGAAACAAAACAAAAACATTTTCTGCAAATTCCAAATAATTCAAATTTGAATTCAAACCTTTTGGCAATATTTTCTTCTGACAGTTTTTTTTGGAGTGTCATGTTTGCTCCTCTCGTACTTTTGCACAAGTATTTGTCTGGTATTTTTGAAATAAATTTCAATTGCCAATTCAAATAAAACTCAAATGCCTCTGAAATTTCAAATGCCACTCAATTCAAACAAAATGCATAGATGCTTAGCTAATAATTGTAAAACATTCCAAATTGAAAATTTGGGATGTTACACGACGTCTACGCGATAGAGCCAGTCGCACCAAAATTCAACCCATGGTCGTCCTGCCCGATCACCTTCGATCGCAGGGACCATCCGACCAGTATCCGTCATGGTGGTTCAGCCGCACTGGTCCTCGACCCAATCATTGATGGATTCCACCTCACGATAGTCCTCATGGACGGTAGCAGTAGCCTCAACCTGCTCTATCAGGATACAGTCCGCAAGATGGGCATCGATCCATCAAGGATCAAACCCACAAAAACTACCTTTAAAGGAGTAATACCAGGTGTAGAGGCCCGGTGCACGGGCTCAATCACATTGGAAGTCGTCTTCGGATCCCCGGACAACTTTCAAAGCGAGGACTTGATCTTCGATATAGTCCCCTTCCGCAGTGGCTATCACACACTACTCGGACGAATGGCATTTGCTCGATTCAATGCGGTGCCACACTATGCTTATCTCAAACTCAAGATGCCCGGACCACGCGGTGTCATAACGGTTAATGGAAACACGGAATGCTCCCTCCGTACCGTGGAGCACACCGCGGCCCTGGCAGCGAAAGTACAGAGCAGCCTTATCAAGCAGAATTTTAATTCGGCCCCAAGCTCCCGAACACAGTCAAATGAGTCCGGACTACTCTGCAGCAGGACAGTCCAGCTCGTCAGGAGTTCGAGTAGCAATTCGGCCTCTGTCTCAGTCCCGACCAAATGGCGGCATACGTACCGCGCGTACATAACTACGCACTCAAAATACCATGGGCAAAGACGGAGGCGTAACTCGATTGTGGTCCATAATACGGCTCGACCTTCCCTGGGCACACATATTTTCCCTTTTCTTTCTATCCTTTTCAGGTTTCTTTTCCACAGGCCCCTCACGACGGCCTGATCATCGATCCTTTCGAAGGATGGATATACCAAGGCGGCAAGTAGCATCGACGTATGGGGGAACCTCTAGGTGGTCTTCTTGATGATCACTCTACCTGTTTTCAGGACCCGCATGAAGCTCTCCCTTGGTCTCGGCATGTCAAATAGCCCTATTGCTTATCGCACTATTTGTACAAATATGCTTTGACGTATTAATCAAATTCTAATGGAAATAGTTTGTGGCCCAACTTATGTGGCAATGGCTTACTACTTCATTTTACTTCACTATTCTTGCCGATTGCACCCGTACACTTTGGTACGCCTTAATTCCCCAGGGGCTTCATTGCGCTCCATACTACGGCAACAAGTCCGAATACTTTTTATAGTATAGTTCGGCACCCCGAATTTAGCGTTATATGCATCGGCTCCGAATCATGTCTTTGGTTAATAGTTGGGTTGCCCGGCTCTTGTGCCTACTACCTTACGTTCCTTCCTATTGGCTAGGGTAGTAAAGGGAGAACTACTGCGATTGTGTACCTGGTTTATCCAGATGAACACCTCAGTAGAGAAAGCCGAAAACTGACTATCATAATGCGGCGAGAGCTGGTCAGCTATTCGGAGGTTAAAATCTCTTGCGATTTCCCCCCGCATTATGCGAAGGATCGGCCTCCACCCGATCAGGTGTCTACAACACCCTAGTTCAGATTAACAAATACTAACTAGGGGCCGCGCCTACATTTCTATTGTCAAACTCCTATGGCTAAGTGAGGGTGATAAAGCCGCATAGTCCGATTGCCTGGTTCGCTGCGCTAAACACCTCCTTCAAGGACCAAACTCTAGGATCAAGAGTATTTAGGTTTCAACCCGAACACCCCCGTATTACCTACGTGGGGGCTGAAGCTGACGACTGGCCAACTCTCAGATTTAATAAAACGTCCGCATAGGAGGCAAAATTTTAAATAAACAACGAGCATTATATTACATATCGGCCTTGTTTCATAATACAGGACGGGATAACATGAATGTATTCATTCAAAGATAATGTCTTTTGCGCACTGGCCCTCTACAATGCGGGATCCCTCCAGGACATCATCAAAATACCACTCGGGCGTTCTGTGCTCCTTACCCGCGGGCAGTCCCTCGGTCACGAGCTTGACGGCGTTCATCTTCACCCACTGCACCTTGACACGGGCGAAGGCCATCCGCGCACCTTCGATGCAGACCGACCGCTTGATGGCATCAAGCCGAGGGCAGGCATCGACCAGCCGCTTCACAAGCCCGAAGTAGCTGCTGGGTATGGCTTCGGCGGGCCATCGACGGATTATCAAATCCTTCATGGCTAATTCGGCCACCCTATGCAGTTCGGTCAGCTGTTTCAGCTGATCGCTAAAGGGCACTGGATGCTCTGGCGCAAGGTATTACGACCAGAACAGCTTCTCCGTTGAGCTCCCCTCTTCGGCTCGGAAGAACTCCGTAGCATCAGCAACACTGCGCGGCAGATCCGAAAACGCTATTAGAGAACTCCAAATCCGGGTCAGTAAGAGGTACCTTCTCTTCACATATTTTCTCGACATAATAAAGTCCTTAACCACCACGATTTCCTGGCCTCCTGGATTTCCTGGAGGGCGCCCTGGGCTTAGAAAGTTCGGACTCTTGGTCCGCATTCTTGCGCTCCAAGGACTCACATTTCTTCACGGTGTCTTGGAGCTCCTGCTGGACCTCCCCGACCCTTGCCTCATGTTTTTCGTGGGCGGCTTGTTCCTTCGCCGCCCTCTTCTGGGCCTCGGCTAGCGCCTTCTTGAGGGTCTCCACCTCGGTCGCAGCTCCTACGAAATATCATGATAGCATGATCAACACATACAATTCATATCTTTCTACATTTGAATGGGCCATTGCATACCTTGCTGGTCCTCGAGTTGTTTTTTCATATGGCCGAGCTCTTCCTCGACCTGCTCCAGATTCTGCTTCAGTTTGGATACTTCGGCAGAATGGGAGGTCGCAACCAGCATAGACGCCTGCTTATTCACATAGACATGTATGGTTAGTCTCCTGCGAAAATTATTTGATCCTCTGTCCGGCTTCTCTTTTCGAGCACCGGACAGTTTCTCAGGGGCTACTGTCTATACTATGATATTCTTTTCTGCATAAATTACGTCGCACACGTCAAAGCTTGTTAGAAGGCTGGCGCAGGCTTCGGCCAGTCCGCTCTTAGTGGACTGAACCCTCTCAATCACCGTACCCATAAGGATACGGTGTTCCTCAACAATGGAAGCACTCTGCAGCGCTTCCAATAGAGTATCCGGTTCCTCTGGATGGACATAGGTCACCGGCGGGATAGGCGCAGCTCCTTCTTTCAAAGGAGGCCGCTTACCTGATTCCGGAGCCGTATGGGCCTCCGGAATAGTATTCGGCCAAGGGCCGAGTTGGATATGGCCCCCATCGCTAGTCTGCAGGGGGATTCGCTCCCCCATGTGCCCGGCGGCCGGGGTATCACCCTCTGGCGCCACCCTGACAGCCTCCTGTACCTATCCCTGGCCCGGGAAGGTCCTTCGGGACAGCACCTCGGCGTCGTCCATGGCCTTGGGAGAGGAGGCTGCCGGAAGCGACTCGTTGTCCATCACATTTGGATCCAGCGAATTCCCCGAAGATAAGGATCGCTGGGGGCGGGCGTGGGCCGGACTGCAGCGCATGATTCGACATATTGAAACCAAGAAGTAAAGAAGTTGGATATATGTGTGTATAAGTGCCTTTGAGTACTTACGATTCGGCCAGGGGCTTCTCCCTAGGGCGCCACTCGGAGCTGCTATTGGTGTCCAACGCAGAGTTTTCCGCGAGGGAGACCTTCCCCTTCTCGGGCGCCTCTGCCTCCAGATCCATGGAGGCCGCCCTTTTCTTCCTTCCCCCTCGGGGGGAGAGTTGCTTTCCTCCTCCTCGTCGTCCTCGATGGCGGGGGAGGAGTGGGTTTTGGCGTCTTCGGACGTCACGTCCGAAGTGCCTTTACGGCGGAGGCCACTTCTGGTCTCCTTGGCCTTCTTCTCCGGCGCCTGGTAGGGCGCCAGAACCAGCATCTTCGTCAGAAGTGGGATTGCTGGGTTTTCGGGCAGCGGAGCCGGACACTGGATCCGCTCCGCCTTCGTTGTCCAGCCCTGAAAAGATAGATAGGGAAGCTTAGACATCTTCCTTGAATGTACAGGCGAAGGATACACCTTGGAATGCGAAAAACATACCGGACTGGCGGGATGGGTCAGGTTGTACCCACGGTCCTCGGTCATCTCCGGCCATGTCTCATTGGCCTTGAAAAGCACCTTCCAGATGCCTTCGTGCGTAGCACCGAAGAACTGTTGCAAGGTCTGGTGCTTGGCCGGATCGAACTCCCACAAATTGCAAGTCCGGCTTTGGCAAGGAAGGATCCGGCGAAAAAGCATCACCTGGATCACATTGACAAGCTTGATGTTCTTGTCCACCATGCTCTTGATGCGCGTCTGCAGCGCTGTAAGCTCGTCCGATGAAGCCCTGTCCAGGCCCTTCTCTAGCGAGGAGGCGAGCCGCATTGCGGCCCCAGACTTGAATTCTGGAGCCGCGGCCCAGGTGGTGTCGCAGGGCTCTGTGACGTAGAACCACTTCTGCTGCCACCCTTTGACAGTCTCCACGAAGGTGCCTTTGGGCCACGTGAGTTGGACATCTTGCTCACCATAGCGCCTCCGCACTATGCGTGTTGACCACCCACCACCTTCGGCTTCACATTGAAGGTCTTCAGCCACAATCCGAAGTGGGGTGGGATGCGGAGGAAGGCCTCGCACACGACAATGAATGCCAAGATGTTGAGGAAGGAGTTTGGGGCCAGATCATGGAAATCTAGCCCGTAGTAGAACATGAGTCCGCGGACGAACGGGTGGAGGGGAATTCCCAACCCGTGGACGAAGTGGGGAATGAACACTACCCTCTCACGGGGCTTCGTGGTGGGGACGATCTGCCCCTTGGCCAGAAGCCGGTGGGCGATTTCCCGAGCCAAGTACACCGCCTCCTGGAGCTTTGTAATGTCCTTCTCCATGACGAAGGAGGCCATCCACTTGCCCTGCGCTCCAGATCTGGACATGGCTGGAGTGCTTCTGTGAGGTGGAAAGGATGGAAGCTTGGGCACTGGAGCTCGAGAATGGATGGGTAGAGAGAAGGAAGGCATGGGTGAAAGGATGAATCCTTATCCCTTTATAAAGGCAATGAATATCAAGCGCCTCCCCACTCGCCTATTCCCCAAGGGTCGTGCGGACGACATGGTGGGATTACCCACGCCCGTATTGATGAGAATCCCGTGATAAGGGGACACGATCTCTGCTTCGACAAGACGTGCCAATAGAAACGCATCTCGAAACATGGAGCGGGAGGCTAAAAAGCGGTTTGAAATAATGACCGCGCACAGACGTGGCATCTCACTACAAAAAATGTCAGTAGATGGGACTTGTTAAATATTACACTCTTTGCGGAGCTTGTTTTGCAGAGCCAGACACGTTCTCTGTGTTCGAGGACTATTTTTAAGTATTCGGAGGAGGAACCCGCCTTGCAATGCCGAAGACAGTCTGCGCGCCGGACACATCATCATTGAAGCCTGGTTTAGGGGCTAGTGAGGGAGTCCTGGATTAAGGAGTCCTCGGGCGTCCGGCCTATGTGACGTGGGCCGGACTGATGGGCCATAAAGATACAAGATAGAAGACTTCCTCCCGTGTCCGGATGGGGCTCTCCTTTGCGTGGAAGGCAAGCTTGGCGTTTGGATATGAAGATTCCTTCCTGTGTAACCCGACTCTGTACAACCCTAGGCCTCTCCGGTGTCTATATAATCCGGAGGGTTTAGTCCGTAGAGGCAATCATAATCATACATGCTAGACTTCTAGGGTTTAGCCATCACGATCTCGTGGTAGATCAACTCTTGTAATCCTCATATTCATCAAGATCAATCAAGCAGGAAGTAGGGTATTACCTCCATCAAGAGGGCCTGAACCTGGGTAAACATCGTGTCCCCCGTGTCCTGTACCATCAACCTTAGATGCACAGTTCGGGACCCCCTAGTCGAGATCTGCCGGTTTTGACACCGACAGTCAGTGCTGCGCTAGTAGCATAGAGGGAACTTGAGGAATAAGCAGCAGTAGCAGCGGAGCCATCGGATGATGGGCCAGAGCTCCCCCCGGCTAGGCACGGTCCTAGCAAGACGGAGTCTGCGCAGATGGGCGAAGTTGAACAGAAGAAGAAGATGGTGCAGCATCTAGTTTATTTTGTCAGTTCCCTCTTGTAGGGGGCTAGATCAAGATATTCTGGCTTGCAGAAGCTACTTTTAGGCCTCCTCATGGCCTCGAGAAACCTATGCCACTACTTTTAAGCACACGAGATCACCGTCGTCACCCACCTCCATTTGCAGCAAATCTTGCACAACCCAGATGCGAGTGGGAGGATTGTGGAGTGGGCGTTGGAACTGTCGAGCTTTGGCCTCAAGTTTGAAAGTAATTCAACGATCAAGAGTCGAGCCTTGGTAGAGTTCATAGCAGAATGTACCGCAATGCCCGACGAAGGGATTCAAGAGACCACCCTTCCCGGCAAGGAGACGTACCGCGATTGGATCCTGTAATTTGATGGAGCTTTCTCACTACAAGGTGCTGGTGCCGGCGTGCTACTTGTCGCACCCACCGGAGAGCGCCTCAAGTACGTGGTCCAGATGCACTTTCCCCGGGAAAAATCGACGAACAACATGACGGAGTATGAGGGATTGCTTGCCGGTCTCAGGATCGCGGCGGACCTCGGAATCAGGAAGCTCATCATCAGAGGTGATTCGCAGCTCGTCGTCAAGCAGGTTAACAAGGATTACCAGAGCCCACTGATGGATGCCTACGTGGATGAAGTGAGGAAGTTGGAAGAGCGTTTTGACGGGCTGCAAGCAGAGCATGTTCCCCGAGCAGAGAACAGCATTGCCGACGACCTGTCAAAACGCGCTGCCCTCAAGTTGCTCGTGGAACTAGGTACCTTCGTGCTTCAATTAACTCAGCCATCCGTTGAGCCATCAGCAGGGCAAAACAAGCAGAGGAAAGCAGGCCCCGGCAAGTACTTCCCCGCTGAGCTCCCAGGAGCCGCCCGCAAGGACGTTGCCGGGTGCCCCAAGCTTGCCGAAGGGCAGCAACCTCCGGTAGGACCCCAAGCCCTGGCCGTAGAGGCAACTACCACCACAGCCGAAGATGAGCCTTTGGTCCTTGCCGTTGAGCCCCAGGCTCCAGCATGGGCGTAGCACACCGTCCACAGGGGAGCTTCCTGAGGAGCAGGAAGAAGCAGAGAAAGTACCCTGTCGGTCCAACATGTACCAGTTTGTGGATGATGCCCTAGATAGGAGGAGACTGAACACTGTGAAATTGAAGTGCATTCCTCGGGAGGACGGACTGGAGCAGTTGGCAGAGATACATGGAGGCATGTGTGGCTCCCACATAGGGTCAAGGGCCCTTGCCGACAAAGCATTCCGGCAAGGTTTCTTCTGGCCCACCGCTCTCCAAGATGCAACAGCACTAGAGAACAAGTGTGAAGCGTGCCAGTTCCATTCAAAGAAGCTTCATCAACCCGCCCAAGCTCTTCAGACAATCCCTCTTTCCTGGCCATTTTCGTTCTGGGGGCTCGACATACTGTGCCCCTTTCCCAATGCAGTCGGGGGCTTTGAGTACTTGTACGTCGCGATCGACAAGTTCACGAACTGGCCGGAAGTAGAACCAGTGAGAAAGGTAACAACACAATCAGCCGTCAAGTTCTTCAAGGGGCTAGTTTTCCGTTTTGGTGTACCGAACAGAGTCATCACCGACAACGGCACGCAGTACACGAGCTGCACCTTCATGCGGTATATCCAAGACCTCAGCGGCAAGGTTTGTTTTGCTTCTGTGGCTCACCCCAGATGTAACGGCCAGGCTGAGAGGGCAAACACAGTGGTGTTGCGAGGCCTCAAGACTAGGACTTTTGACAGGTTGCATAAGTGCGGAAGGCGCTGGATTGATGAGTTGCCAACGGTTCTTTGGTCGATCAGAACGACGCCAAATCGAGCCACTGGCCAGACACCCTTTGCCCTGGTATACGGGGCAGAAGTAGTTCTCCCCATGGAACTCATATACGAGTCACCTCGAGTGCTTGCTTCTGATGAGCTTGAGCAAGAGCAGTTGCGCAAAGATGATGCGATGCTCCTCGAGGAAGATCGTCTTCGGGCCGCTATGTGAGCTGCTCGCTACCAGCAAGCCTTGCGCCGCTACCATAGCCGCAAGGTTCATACCCGAAGCCTTGAGGAAGGCGACCTTGTTCTTCGGCGAGTTCAATCCGCCAAGAATTCCAACAAGTTGACGCTGAAGTGGGAAGGCCCTTACCGCGTCATACGAGTCACCAGGCCCTGCGCAGTCCGCCTGGAGACCGAAGATGGGATTCCAGTGAGCAACACCTGGAACATCAAACATCTTCGCAAGTTTTACCCATAAGGCGTGGTTGCCGGGCCTCCCGGTAGACCACTTTTTGTACAAGCCTTGCCGGCAAGGCATGTAACCCTTTGTACATAGCCAGGCACAGACCCCGAGCAACAGATAAATAAATGAAGCGCTGGCGCCCTAGAATTAGCATGCATGCTAGGTTGAGTCTCTCTCTGTGTTAGGGTTGATAGTGCTTGGCGGCGGCTAACCCCTAGCATAGAGGTCGAGTCATGTCTTTCTGTCTCTTCCAGTCCGTTCTTGGTTCGCAGGCTGCACAGGCGTTTCTGCAGAGCCGTTTGGAGGAAAGAAGGCGGATCGACACCCCCGACCCCGACAAGCCAAGGTTGCCGGGGGCTGCGAATTCAGATAAGTTTTATTTCCCCCGCCATGTGTTTCCATATGAAACTTGAACGTACGAGACTTCGATCATTCCTATACCGCCGTGCTCCCTCTTTCCTATACCTAAAAACTCTTTCAGGCCAGAATCTGGTTGTAGTTGTGGTGGAAGGGAAATGAGCGAGGGGCCTAATCCTGATTTGCCCCTACCTCCGCCAAGGGCGTGAGTGTGGTCGGGCTTTAAAGTGGGAGGACGGCAAGGCTTGTTGCCGGGCGACGTTGTTTACTTAAAAAGAACAAGGACTCGCTGCTTGGTGTGGGCCTCGCTCACGCACAAAAAATCCTGGAAAACCCCCTTTTCATTAATACATTTCTCAAGCAAGTACAATTCATACGGAATGTAAAACATGAGCAAGGGGTTACAAGGTCTAAATTTGACAAGTGCCCGCAGGCTTAAGATCTAAAAAAAGATAAGATGCCCGTAATCCCTTTCTTGTCCCTCTCCTGAGGAAGCGGATCAGGATAAGCAGGAGGGCAAAAGAAATGCCTAGGTGAGGCACGAGCAGCAGAAGACACCAAGAGGACGTCCCGGCAGCAGCTCAAGAGAAGGCTGGTGATGACGGTGCCGGGGAAGAAGCCAAAAGATGAGGCAGCGGGCCGGCAATACGCGACGAAGGCGTTGGTGCCATCGTACTCCGAGTTGACGCCCGCCACCCACCTTCTTCGTCTTCTCTGGCCTTCCAGCGCCAGCCGCCCGAAGCAGCGGCCCCGAGAAGTTCAATGAGCTGGCTCGAGGAGCCGCCGCCAAGAACTTCCCCGCCCCCGGCAGATCATCCTGCCGGGGAGAAGGCCAGGTGCTGATGGTGCTGCTGCCGGCGTTGCCTAGGGACGGGCCGTTCGATGCCTAGTCGGACCCGTCCACGTCATCATCCCCGCTGGCCCCCTCCCCGTCGTCATCGCTCGACGAGGAGCTCTTGTCGTCAGTCGAGCTCTCCGCGCAGCACCCTATCCTGTGTCCCGAGCGCCCGAAGACCTTGACGGAGAGGAGGTTGCTCTCCACTAACTTGAAAAGGAGAACGTGCCCCTTCATCAGGCAGTGGGCGTGTGCGAAGGTTTTCCAGCCCTGGCGAAGGAGCATTACATGAGGGGCGGGGAACCCTGTGTTCACCCACATGTCGCCATTGCAACACCCCTTCATGTGAAGCCTCAGCCTCGGCGGCTGGTCGATCTCCAGCACCCTCGCGAACGCCTCGGGAAGGCGGAGGCAGCTACGCGGCAGCTCGTGCAGTTGCAGGATGAACTCCAGCGACGTGTCCCCGACATGGCCGCTCGACGAAGCAGAAGGAGACGGTGGTGGAGATGGTGACGGAGATGGCGATGACGCATGTGTCCCCCTGCCGCGCCTGCCTCTGCCTCGACCGCCTCGCCGACCGTGGCCCCATCTGGCACTTCCACCTCGAGCGTGACCTTCGCCTTGGGCGGCTGGCTCTTCCTTGACCGTCGTGGCTCTCTGGCAGGAGGAAGACCTGGTCGCCTCCGCGGAAGAACGGCCACGCCCTCTCGCCATGGCAGTGGATGGAGAATGGAGGCGAAGGGAAGACGCGAGAAGATGCCTCCCCTCCTCCTCCTGAAGTCCATTTTTATATAGCCGGGCGGGGAAGGCTAAAGACCGAATCTACGCCCCTGAAGAGCTTGCTCAAGTCAGGCTCATTAAGTTACAAGCGAGGTCATCAACCGCCCTCCCCGCCCAATCAAAGGTGCATAAGCGCCAGCCATGCCTTCCCATATCCCGCGCGTCCGTCACCTACCCCGCGCCGTGCATGCGGCGTACGTGGCGAAAGGGGCAGGCGTTGTGGGAAATGTGGAACGGCGGTTCCCAGGCTGGGAGAGAAAATGAGCAGCGGCCCGGTAGTTTTCCCTTCATTTAGGGAAGACGCAAGCCGCCTCTTTACTATTCACCACGGGATGACGCGAGCATGCTGCGGTCATCCCACGCACGACCCCCACGTCACGCATTCAACATGGGCCGTGGGGAAGTGCAACCGGCGAGGGAGTTACTGCAGTAAAACTCTGCCATGCATGCCCGCGCACCGTTCTGGGCTTGGCCCAACAACACTCTACGCTTATGTGTGGCCCAGGCCCGGGGGCTCCTGTCGGTGTACAAAAGTAGGGGCCTTCTGTACCCCTTTACTTGTGCATGAGCAGTTGTAGCCACACCTGCAGCCACGCTTGGCGGGGCAGAGGAAGCAAGGAACAAGACTACTAGAGCTGCGCTGAGACCAGAGGCGCGAAGAGCGAAGGAGCAAGGTGGGTTTCCCCCGGCAAGAGCCTTGCCGGGGACGACCTACGCTACCCCGGCAAGGGCCTTGCCGGGGCAACTTACCCAACACCAACAAGGCCGCCACCCTTGAGTCTGAGAGTTCTGACACAATCGACAACACTGGAACCAAGGCTCGGGAGGTCCCTACATGGTGGCATGCAGATCTTTGTAGGGATTGAAGGCCTGCAAGACTAGATGAGAACCAGAAGACGAAGGCCCCTGGCAAGACCCTTGCCGGGGACGCCCACAAGACCCCGGCAAGACCCTTGCCGGGGACATCTGCGGGGCCACAACCAGGCCCGCACTTACCAAAGCTTCGTTGCCCCATAGCCGTCCCGACACAGCAGCCAGCTTGTCAACTAGGCACGCACCTAGGTGGCAGCATGAAGCTTCTAGGCCAACCAGGCAAGCGCCTGCGTGGTGCCATGTAGATCTTCATGAAGACTCTGCCACCGCACCAGCTCAGCAGCCAGCTAGCCAGCATGGTGCTGCATGCCTTGTCAGCATGGACGCGCGTCGGAGCAAGCCGAAGCGGCGACGGATGGGGCAAGCTTTCTTGCCGTTCCCAATAAAGCAAGAGGACACGTCGGCAGCGCATTAAATGTGTTTTGTCCCACGACGTCAGGGATAGACTTGTACATAGTACATACTTTCCACCTCCTGTGTGCCACTGTGGCGACCCCTTTGACATATAAAAGAAGGCCCGAATGCGTACTGAGGAGGGATTCAGACTTTTTGGGCTAGGCATGCACCATAGCTAGTTCATGATCTCAAGAACACCAAATATACACCAAAGCAGGACTACGGTATTACGCATCGCTTGCTGCCCGAACCTGGATAAAACTCCCCCGTGTTGATCTTCTCTTCTAAACCCGCTCTTTTTACAGCCCTGCGCCCCGGCAACCGTAGTAGGGATTCCCCGTGATCCCATAGGTGTCGTTCTTGAACCCCGACAGGAACCTACACGTATGTATCGTTGCTAGTAAGGATAACAAGATGGGGTCTATTTCTACATAAATAGATCTTGTCTACATCATGTCATCGTTCTTATTGCATTACTTTGTTTCTCCATGAACTTAATACACTAGACGCATGCTGGATAGCGGTCGATGTGTGGAGTAATAGTAGTAGATGTAGGAAGGAGTCGGTCTACTAATCTTGGACGTGATGCCTTTATAATGATCATTGCCTGGATATCGTCATGATTATTTGAAGTTCTATCAATTGCCCAACATTAATTTGTTTACCCACCATATGCTATTTTTCTTGAGAGAAGCCACTAGTGAAATCTATGGCCCCCGGGTCTCTTCTTTATTATATTTGCCTTCGAGATCTATTTTTATTCACTTTTATTTTCAGATCTACTAATCCAAAAACCCAAAAATACCTCGCTGAATTTTATTTGATTTTATTTGCATCTGTCAATCTACTACAATTTTATCCCGTCCACGTGCCAATTTCTGGTGCCGTTACCCGAAAGGGATTGACAACCCCTTTAACATGTCGGGTTGCAAGTATTTGTTCTTTGTGTGCAGGAGCTGTTCACGTGGTGTTGCGTGGTTCTCCTACTGGTTCGATAACCTTGATCTCATCACTGAGGGAAATACCTACCATTGATGTGCTGCATCATCCCTTCCTCTTTGGGGAAATACCGACGTAGTTCAAGTAGACATCAAAATTAATTTCTGGCGCCGTTGCCAGGGAGACATCATCAACATATACCAGGTTCCTAATCACAAATCTCATCTCCTTGCAATTTACATTATTTTCTATTTACCTCTCGTTTTCATCTCCCCCACTTCATAAAAAATTGTCATTTTATTCGCCCTCTTTTCCGTTTGCCTTTTTCGTGTGCTCTTATGTCTTACTTCCTTTGTTTGCTTGCTTGTTTGGCATCTTTGTATGTTTATTGAAAAACAGAAACAAAAAGCTTATGGATCCTCATCCACTTGCTAATCTTTTTAAAAGATCCAATTATGATGGATCAATTGCTAGTGAGTTGAGTGCACTAGATTATCTTTATGAGGTTTTGCTTGAAATTCGTGAATCTGAAAATTGTGATGAAGTGTTAAACGAAGAAATTTATAAAGTGATTCACGTTAGCTCCTTGAATGAAAAGCATGATTGTAATGGTATTATTATAAACTCTATTAATGTCAATTGTGCTAATAATATGCAAAACCCCAAGCTTGGGGATGCTAATTTTGCTTTGTCTACTACTTATTGCAAGGATCATGATCGGGGTGATTCTTCTTATGATCTTAAAAAATTTATTTAAGCCTCATGATGAATATGTTTGCAATAATATTGAAAGTGGGTTTGGAAGAGTGTCAACTCCAGGTAATAATGACCCCAATACTTTGGATAATTATCAATCTTATGAATTTTTTCATAAAAGTGGGTTTGGAGAGGTCATGACTTTATTTCATGATAATCCCACTATTTTGGAAGAGTGTCAACTTTGCATGCATATGGATCATATAGAGAATATGTTATGTGATAGCTATATTGTTGAATTTGATTATGATCCTACATGTAATTATTATGAGAGAGGAAAATATGGTTGTAGGAATTTTCATGTTACTAATTTACCTCTCGTTATGTTAAGATTGCTATTGTTTCTTTCGTCTTCCTTGCATATGCTAGTTTTTTGCTTGCCTTGATAATTTGTTTGCTTATAAAATGCCTATGCATGGGAAATATGTTAGACTAAAAGGTGTTTGTCACATGTTTCATGATGCTCTCTTTGTGTTTCAATTACTATCTTTCATGTGAGCATCATTAAAATCTCAATGCCTAGCAAGGGGCATAAAACGATAGCGCTTGTTGGGAGGCAACCCAATGAATAAAATAATTTTAATTTGTAGTTTCTATTCTTTGGTGTCTGCACAATTATGCCTCTGATTAGATGTGTTTTTATGTTTTAATTAGTGTTTGTGCCAAGAAAAGCCTTTCGGATCATGTTGGTGATAATTGATTTGATCTTGTTGAAAAACAGAAACTTTTATGCTCAGAAAAATAATTTTCATAATCACAGAAACATGCTTTTGCTCTGAATTTTTTTCACAAGATTGATATACAAATTTCCCATGTTGTCCTAATTTTTCAGAATTTTTGGAGTCACAGAAGTATACGAAGTTCCCTGATTACTAAAGACTGTTCTGTTTTTGATAGTTCTGTTTTCTTTGCGTTGTGTGCTTGTTTTGATGATTCTATGGTTTCCTTTGAAGAGTTTTTGCCATAGAAAAGTTGGAATACAGTAGATATAATGCAAAAATAAAATATGAATTGGTTTGCAACAATACTTAGAGTGGTGATTTGCTTTGTTATACTAACGGATCTCATGAAGGTTTTGTTGAGTTTTGTGTGATTGAAGTTTTCAAGTTTTGGGTGAGATCATGATGGATGAAGGAACAAGGAGTAAGAAGAGCCTAAGCTTGGGGATGCCTCATGGCATCCCAAGCTATTATCTAAAAAGAGAAGCAAGCAACTAATCTTGGGGATGCCTCGAGTGGCATCCCCTCTTTCTTCTAACGACCATCGGTATTTTACTTGGAGCTATATTTTTATTCGTCACATATCATGAGTTTTGCTTGGAGCGTCTTGCATGATATGAGTCTTTGCTTGTTTTGCTTTGTATTATAAGTCATCTCTCCTTGCTGGAGACACCTATGTGAGGGAGCCAAAAATATGCTATGACTTGTTAGAGTTGTTCTCTATGCTTCACTTAAATTTTTATGAGCTATGGAATTGCTCTAGTGCTTCACTTATATCTTTTAGAGCACGGTGTGCTTTAGAATATTTGAAGAAATTCTCTCTTGCTTCACTTAAATTATTTTGAGAGAAGAAAATTTTATGCTCATGTTCTTCACTTAGATTTGTTTGAGCTATCAAAAGCAACATATGAAATTAGTCCCAAAGTGATAGATATTCAAGAGGGATATAATAAAAACTTTCATGAAGATCACCGGATAAAATAAACTTTATTCTTTGTAATAGTTTTGTGATATGTTGATATAATATGTGAGTCATGTTGATGAGTAATTATGCTTTAGTAAGAATATTGGTGTTAAGGTTTGTGATTCCCTATGCAAGCACGAAAGTCAATAGTTATGCAATGAAATTACATCCTACTCATGGTGCATTATTCGGTGTTAGTTATGCTTAATGCTCGCTTATGAGATTTTTTGTTTCTTGGTTGGATGCTTCTCAATCTTTTGCTAGCCTTCATTTGCACTAAGTATGATCACTACTTGTACATCCAAAATCCTTAAACCAGTTTTGCAACATGAGTCCACTATACCTACCTATATGCTGTATTTCCGAGAAAATTTGTATGTGCCATCTCTAATTTTCAAAATAAATTTCTCTTTTGTGTGCTTGTACCGCTCATGAAACGGTAGGGGGTGGCTGATATTTTGCCATGCTAGATGTGTTATTCTCAAGATGAGTGATTGCATGAGAGTACGACAAACGTATTAGGGATGCCCAGTCCCGAAATGAAAAATGAATTTACTTTATGTTGTCAAATAATAAATTCCTTGGAAAATGTTGGTATGGACGGTACCCATGGATTCGGTTAGCCGTGGAATGTGAAAGTATGGTGGGAAAAGGAATAAACTTTATTTTTTGTTTGAGAACCTCCTATAATATATCTAGCATGGACAGTATTGGAAACTGGTTGATTGTTTTCGTTGACAGGAAAAGCATGCCACCCAAAATGTTTTATCTCTACCTTTTTCGCTTTGAGCTCTGGCACCTCTAGAAATCCCTACTTCCCTCTGCGAAGGGCCTTTCTTTTACTTTATGCAATTTTTATTTTTATTTTGAGTCTCCATCTTCTCTTATAAAGCACCAACTAAGGAGCACTATGATCGTACTTGAGCATTGGGTGTAGCTAATATGCAAGGGTGTTTCATGAATGGATCAATGATTGAGCATAATAGGCTAGGGATAACTTGCTTTAGTGTTGATATTTTGAAAGACATGGTTGCTTGTTGATATGCTTGAGTATTAAAATCTTCATGTCAAAACTAGACTATTGCTTTGAATCATATAAAAGTCCAAATGTCCATGCTATACAAAGAAAAGAATATGGGATGAACATGTTAGGCAGCATTCCACATCAAAAATTCTGTTTTTATCATTTACGTACTCGAGGACGAGCAGGAATTAAGCTTGGGGATGCTGATACGTCTCCAACGTATCTATAATTTTTGATTATTCCATGTTGTTATATTATCATTCTTGGAAGTTTTACAATCATTTTATATTAACTTTATATCATTTTTTGGGACTAACCTATTGACATAGTGCCCAGTGCTAGTTGCTGTTTTTTGCTTGTTTTTTACTTCGCAGGAAATCAATAACAAACGGAGTCCAAATGCAGCGAAACTTTTTGGTGATTTTTTCTGGACCAGAAAACACATGATGGGCCAAGAAAGTACCTGAGGGGTGCTCCGAGGGGAGCACAACCCACCAGGGCGTGTTTGGGGGGCCCAGGCGCGACCAGGTGGGTTGTGCCCACCTCGGCCGCCTCCCGCACCGCCTCTTTTCTCTATAAATACCCCAATATTCCAGAAACCATACGGGAGTCGACGAAAATCAATTCCAGCCGCCTCAAGTTCCAGAAACCACAGATCCAATCTAGACACCATCGTGGAGGGGTTCATCTTCCTCATTGGTGCCTCTCCGGTGATGCGTGAGTAGTTCATTGTAGACCTTCGGGTCCATAGTTAGTAGCTAGATGGCTTCCTCTCTCTCATTTGATTCTCAATACAATGTCTCTTGGAGATCTATTTGATGTAACTCCTTTTGCGGTGTGTTTGTTGGGTTCCGATGAACTTTGAGTTTATGATCAGATCTATGTTTTTCCATGAAAGTTATTTGAGTCTTTTGATCTCTTATATGCATGATTACTTATAGCCTCGTATTTCTTCTTCGAATCTTTGGTTTAGTTAGGCCGACTAGATCGATTTTTCTTGCCATGGGAAAAGGTGCTTTGTGATGGGTTCGATCTTACGATGCTTGATCCCAGTGACAGAAGGGAACCGACACGTATGTGTCGTTGCTATTAAGGATAACAAGATGGGGTCTATTTATACATAAATAGATCTTGTCTACATCATGTCATCATTCTTATTGCATTACTCCGTTTCTCCATGAACTTAATACAGTAGATGCATGCTGGATAGCAGTCGATGTGTGGAGTAATAGTAGTAGATGCAGGCAGGAGTGGGTCTACTAATCTTGGACGTGATGCCTATATAATGGTCATTGCCTGGATATCGTCATGATTATTTGAAATTCTGTCAATTGCCCAACAGTAATTTGTTTACCCACCGTATGCTATTTTTCTTGAGAGAAGCCACTAGTGAAATCTACGGCCCCCGGGTCTCTTCTTTATTATATTTGCCTTTGAGATTTTTTTATTCACTTTTCTTTTCATATCTATTAATCCAAAAACCCAAAAATACCTCGCTAAATTTTATTTGCTTTTATTTGCATCTATCAATCTACTACAATTTTATCCCGTCCACGTGCCAATTTCTGGCACCGTTACCCGAAAGGGATTGACAATCCCTTTAACACGTCGGGTTGCAAGTATTTGTTCTTTGTGTGCAGGAGCTGTTTACGTGGTGTTGCGTGGTTCTCTACTGGTTTGGTAACCTTGGTCTCATCACTGAGGGAAATACCTACTGTTGATGTGCTGCATCATCCCTTCCGCTTTGGGGAAATACCGACGTAGTTCAAGCAGACATCAAGGCTCACCACACGTATTTCAGTGGTCCTAATTGGAAACAGATCGCTGCAGATTTAGGGATGCATAGGTAACATTACCTGATACGTCTCCAACATATCTATAATTTTTGATTGTTCCATGCTGTTGTATTATCATTCTTGGATGTTTTTCAATCATTTTACAGTCATTTTATGTCATTTTTGGTACTAACCTATTGGCATAGCGCCTTGTGCCAGTTGCTGTTTTCTGCATGTTTTTTACATCGCAGAAATAAATATCAAACGGAGTCCAAACGCAGCGAAACTTTTTGTGGATTTTTTTGGACCAGAAGACATCCAGTGGGCCAAAGAAGTACCAAAGAGGGAGCCTGAGGTGAGCACAAGACACCAGGGCGCGCCTGGGCCTCGGTGGCCTCCCGAACCGCCTCTTTGCTCTATAAATACCACAATATTCCAGAAACCCTAGGGGAGTCGATGAAAATAAATTCCAGCTGCCACAAGTTCCAGAACCACCAGATCCAATCTAGACACCATCACGGAGGGGTTCATCATGTCCATTGGTGCCTCTCCAATGATGCGTGAGTAGTTGTTTGTAGACCTATGGGTCCGTAGTTAGTATCTAGATGGCTTCATGTCTTTCTTTTGATTCTCAATACAATGGTCTCTTGGAGATCCATATGATGTAACTCTTTTTGCGGTGTGTTTGTTGGGATCCGATGAACCTTGAGTTTATGATAAGATCTATCTTTTTATTCATGAAAGTTATCTCAGTCTTATTTGATCTCTTATATGCATGATTGCTTATAGCCTTGTATTTCTTCTCTGATATTTGGGTTTGTTTGGCCAACTTGATCTATTTATCTTGCAATGGGAAGAGGTGCTTTGTGATGGGTACGATCTTACGGTGCTTGATCCCAGTGACAGAAGGGGAACCGACACGTATGTATTGTTGCCATAAAGGATAATAAGATGGGGTCTATTTCTACACAAATAGATCTTGTCTACATCATGTGATCGTTCTTATTGCATTACTCCGTTTCTCCATGAACTTAATACACTAGATGCATGCTGGATAGCGGTCGATGTGTGGAGTAATAGTAGTAGATCCAGGAAGGAGTCGGTCTACTAATCTTGGACGCGATGCCTATATAATTAATGATCATTGCCTGGATATCGTCATGATTATTTGAAGTTCTATCAATTTCCCAACAGTAATTCATTTACCCACCGTTTGCTATTTTTCTCGAGAGAAGCCACTAGTGAAACCTAAGGCCCCCAGGTCTCTTCTTTATTATATTTGCCTATGCGATATATTTTATTTTCTTTTATTTTCAGATCTATTAAACCAAAATTCGAAAAATACCCTGCTGCACTTTATTTTATTTTGGCGATCTATCTATCAATTTATTACAACTTTCTCATGTCCGTTCGCCAATTTCTGGCGCCGTTGCCCGAAAGGGATTGACAAGCCCTTTAATACGTCGGGTTGCGAGTATTTGTTATTTGTGTGCATGTGCCATTCACGTAGTGTTGCGTGGTTCTCCTACTGGTTCGATAACATTGGTCTCATCACTAAGGGAAATACCTACCATTGTTGTTCTGCATCATCCCTTCCTCTTTGGGGAAGTACCGACATAGTTCAAGCAGACATCAAAAGGAATTTCTGGTACCGTTGTCAGGGAGACATCATCAACATCTACCAGGTTCCAAATCACAAATCTCATCTCCTTGCAATTTACATTATTTGCCATTTGCCTCTCCTTTTCCTTTCCCCCACTTCACAAAAATTTGCCATTTTATTCGCCCTCTTTTTCGTTCACCGTTTTCTCGTCATATCTGTTTCTGAGTGCAATCTTGTCGCGTAGTCACCATGACTCAAGAGAACACCAAGATGTGTGATTTCTCCAATACCAACAACAATGATTTTGTTAGCACTCCGATTGCTCCTCCCGCCACTAGTGCGGAGTCTTGTGATATTAATACTGCTTTGCTGAATCTTGTTATGAAAGATCAATTTTCCAGTACTCCTAATGAAGATGCCGCGGCCCATCTTAACACATTCGTGGAATTATACGATATGCAAAAGCAAAAGGACATGGACAATGATGTTGTGAAGTTGAAATTATTTCCGTTTTCTTTGCGAGATCGTGCAAAAATTTGGTTTGTCTTCTTTGCCTTGCAATAGTATCGATTCTTGGGATAAGTGCAAGGATGCTTTTATTACTAATTATTTTCCGCCCACGAAAATTATTTCCCTTAGAACCCAGATCATGAATTTCAAGCAACTTGAACATGAGCATGTTACACAATCTTGGGAAAGGATGAAATTGATGCTAAGGAATTGCCCAACTCATGGGTTAAATCTTTGGATGATCATACAAATTTTTTACGCGGCGTTGAATTTTGTTTCTCGTCTTTGCGAGATCGTGCAAAAATTTGGTTTGTCTTATTTGCCTCGCAATAGTATCGATTCTTGGGATAAGTGCAAGGATGCTTTTATTACTCAGTATTTTCCGCCCGCGAAAATTATTTCCCTTAGAACCCAGATCATGAATTTCAAGCAAATTGAACATGAGCATGTTGCACAATCTTGGGAAAGGATGAAATTGATGCTAAGGAATTGCCCAACTCATGGGTTAAATCTTTGAATGATCATACAAATTTTTTACGCGGGCTTGAATTTTGTTTCTCGTAATCTTTTAGATCCGCCACGGGGGGTACTTTTATGGAAATTACTTTGGGTGAAGCCACCAAATTGGTTGATAGTATCATGGCAAATTGTTCACAATGGCATACCGAAAGAGCTCCTACTAGTAAAAAATTAATTTGGTTGAAGAAATTTCTTCTTTGAGTGAAAAAGTTGATGCTCTTATGAAAATGGTTGCTAATAAAAGTGCTCCTATTAATTTTAATGATGTGCCTTTGTCTACTTTGATTGAGAAAAATAGTGATGCCATAGATGTGAATTTTATCTCGCGAAACAATTTCAATAACAATGCTTATAGAGGTAATTTTAATCCTAGGCCTTTTCCTAGTAATTCCTCTAGTAATTATGGTAATTCCTATGGTAATATCTCTTATAATAATAGGAACACCTATGATCTTGAGAATAATATTAAAGAATTTATCAACACTCAAAAAGGTTTTCAATGCTACAATGGAAGAAAAGTTGAATAAGATTGATGATTTGTCTAGAAGTGTTGATAGAATTTCTCATGATGTGGAAAATCTCAAGATGAAATTTTTTGTGCCTAAAGTTGAGGAATCAATTAAATCTCTTTATGTTTCTATGGATGAAAGTAAGAAAAGAACCGCTATGCTTAGAGCTAGAAGAGAATTTTCAGAAAAAGCATTTTGTAGTGATTGCTTTCATAAAAATGATGAAGATCTTAAAATGATTGGTGTTTCTTCTATTGATTCCTTATTTAGTAAAATTAAGATTGATAATAAAGGGACTGGAGAAGAGTCAACTTTATCTAGAAGGCGTCCCGATAATTCGGAGGGTGAAAATCTTGTTGAGAAAATTGATAAAAGTGGGTTTGAAGAGGTCAAAACTTTAACTAGTGATGTGCCCACTCTTTTGGATTACAAAGACTTTAATTATGATATTTGATCTTTGATTGATTGTATTTCTTTGTTGCAATCCATGATAAATTCATCCCATGCTTAAGAACAAAATAAAGCTTTTACTAAACATATTGTTGATTCTTTGATGAAAGCTTTGGAAGAAAAAATGGAATTAGAAGTTTCAACTCCTAGAAAATTACATGATGAGTGGGAACCTACTATCAAAGTCAAGATTAAAAATAATGAGTGTTTTGCTTTATGTGACTTGGGTGCTAGTGTTTCTACAATTCCGAAATCTTTATGTGATGTGCTTGGTCTTACCGATATTGAAGAGTGTTCTATAAATTTGCACTTGGCAGATTCTACTATTAAAAAGCCTATGGGAAGAATTAATGATGTTATTATCCTTGCAAATAGGAATTATATGCCCATAGATTTTATTGTTCTTGATATTGATTGCATTCTGTCTTGTCCAATTATTCTTGGTAGACTGTATTTACGTACTATTGGTGCCATGATTGATATGAAAGAAGGCAATATTAAATTTCAATTTCCACTAAGGAGGGGTATGGAACACTTCCCTAGAACAAGAATTAGGCCACCATATGAATCAATCATGAGGGCATCTTATGGATCTAGAAACAAAGATGACAATACTTAGACCCTTGCTTTATGCCTAGCTAGGGGCGTAAAACGATAGCGCTTGTTGGGAGGAAACCCAATGAATAAAATTTATTTGTGTCTTTTGCTTTATGTTATTGAATGTTTGCACAATTATGCTACTGTTATGATTGTGTTTTATGTGTTTTAATTAGTGTTTGTGCCAAGCAGAGCCTTTGGGATCATGTTGGGTGATAGTTGATTTGATCTTGCTGAAAAACAGAAACTTTTGCGCTCACGAAAATAATTCTCCTTTTTAACAAAAGCGGGATAAAATACCAATTATTTTTGAAGAAGATTAATAAATAAAAAATTCACATGTTCCTAATTTTTTAGAATTTTTGGAGTTTCAAAAGTATTCGAAATATCCAGATTGCTACAGACTGTTCTGTTTTTGACAGATTCTGTTTTCTTTGCATTGTGTGCTTGTTTTGATGATTCTATCATTTTCTTTGAAGAGTTTTTGCCATAGAAAAGTTGGAATAAAGTAGATATAATGCAAAAATAAAATATGAATGGGTTTGCAACAATACTTATAGTAGTGATTTGTTTTCTTATACTAACGGATCTCACAAAGCTTTTGTTGAGTTTTTGTGTGATCGAAGTTTTCATGTTTTGGGTGATATTACGATGGATGAAGGAATAAGGAGTAAGAAGATCCTAAGCTTGGGGATGCCCATGGCATCCCAAGCTATTATCCAAAGAAAAGCAAGCAACTAACCTTAATGATGCCCGAGTGCCATCCCCTCTTTCTTCTAACGACCATCGGTATTTTACTCGGAACTATATTTTTATTCATCACATACTATGAGTTTTGCTTGGAGCATCTTGTCGGATCACGGGTTCCGGCAAAACCCTTAAGGTTCAAACTCTGGGGTGCGCGCGAAGTTCTTTCCCCCCCTACCGATCCACGCCCTAGCTTGCTAAGATCTCGCGGACGAACTCAATGAACTCACAACACAAGAGACACAAGGTTTATACTGGTTCGAGCCACCGTTGTGGTGTAATAACCTACTCCAGTGTGGTGGTGGTGGATTGCCTCTTGGGCTGATGATGAACAGTACAAGGGGAAGAACAGCCTCCTGAGGTTGAGGTGTTTTTGTGCTTGGTGTGTGGCTAAGGATCAGCTAAAGATCAGATGAGATGCCTCCGAATGAGTTCGGATCCAGATGAGATGCCTTCTACGGTGGTGGCTAGTTCTACTTATATAGGCCTTGGTCCTCTCCCCAAATATCGAGCGGGAAGGGAGCCAACAACGGACAATTTGAAAGGGGACAGCTAGTACAGCTTATCCTGACAAAAGCGGTCTTCGCCTGCAAAAGGCTTTGGTGGTGACGCCGCCTTGGGCTCCATGGTGACCTCCGTCTTGCCGTCCGGCTGGTCTTGATCTTGTTGCACCGATATGGAAACCTTTGCTTGACGCCTCGGTACTCCGCGCCTACGCTTGCTTCCTTAGCACCAAAGGGGAAACAAGGACACTGCGCGTGCTGGCGCCCGCTTGATCTTGATCGTCATGGCTTACGTCTCAAGAACCTCGCGAGGTTTGCCCTGCCTTGATCTCTCCGCTCCTCGCACGCCAACCTGGTGAGGCCGCTCCTGAGGAGGTCTTGTGTCGCCCGCCTCGCGAGGCTTGGCCCCTCGGGAGGGTCTTGAACGCCTTGTTGATGAAGATGGGCCGTACGGGCCTGCTTGCAAAGCCACGCCGTGGGCCGCAGGCAGGCAAGTCTGGCGACCCCCATTCCCAGAACGCCGACAGTAGCCCCGGGCCCAAGGCATGCTCCGGCTTGGCTTCGAGGCGAAGCCAAAGGTCAAGTACGGAGCGCCGTGGGTCCCAAAAGCCTACGGCCTTGGTCTACGCATGGTGGCTGATTGGACGTGGGCGTCTCCGCTTCCCCATGCTGCCTCGGCAACTGCCCGACTTGACAAGTCCCTGCGACATGCAAGGGAAAACCATCATTACCTGTGATCTTGGGAGGCGCCGATTGGCCTTCTCTTGCTATAAATGGGGAGGGGGCAGAGCCCCCGTCGCCCATCTCTTCCCAGTCCGCTTGCTTCTTCCTCCTTGTTCCTCTGCTAGTAGCAATTCCCATGGTGCCTATCCGAAGGTTCTTCACCGAGGAGAAAGGAAAGGCTCCCCGCGACGAGCCAGGGCTGCTTCCGCCGAAGAAGAGGCCAGCCCACCGTCGTGACATTGTCGTGAGGGCGGAAGTGACGAGGCCCTGGTGCGAACGGCCACCTCTAGGGTATCCGCTGCCCTTATACGCCCAAGCCGTGGGCTCAGGAGGAAGGAGTGACGAGCGGCGCCACCCGCGCCGCGTCCGCGGCCGCCACGCCATGGCAACACGTGCCGTCGCCCTGGAACCCATGCTGCGGACTCCTCTCGCGAGCTTGTGCTGTGGGCGGCGATGCCCCAAGCACCTGGATCCGCTTCCCGCGGTTCTTCTTCGACGTGATGCCACCGAGGGGACCCCTCGAGCTCTGGTTGTAGCATGCTGACTGCGACGCCCCGGCGACCGGAGCAGAGGTTGAAGTGGTCTCCTCCAGCAAGATCCTCATGACCAGCGGCTGGGGTGAGGTTGTGCAGGTTTGACGTGCTGAGGGCGCCCTCGCGATCCACTTTGATTATGACAGCGCCTCCACGCTGTTCTTCAAGGTCTTCGATGGGAGGGCCGCCGCCTGGAGTGCTGCCCTGAAGGGGTGCGCCAGGACGATGCGCACCCGGCCTGCAGCTCCTCTAGCAGCAGTGACTCTTGGGCATCCAGTGGTTCTCCTGAGCTCTACGAGACTCCGGAGACGAGCGACGTCAGCTACGTGCCCTCGAGCTCTCGCCGCGCCCAGAGCAGGGCTGCGGCATCCAGCCGCCGTCGTCGCTAATTTGGGCGGGGTTGGCGCCGGCCTCCCACGGCCCACTGTTGATGACGGCGTCGGCCACGGGAGGATGTAGATAGGGTTCCCCTAAGTTCTCGTCTTTTGTTCCCTGCGAGGAATCAAGAAGTACCGCGTGGGGGTGTGTAAAGGGCCTGTAATGTCTTTTGTTGATACTATCCTTGTTAAGAAGAGTTGCGAATGCATGTCCTGTTTAGGCTCGGTCTCCCCTTTCCAACCTCGCGACGGCTCGTTGCTCTACGCTGACAGGTCCCGGTCCCGAGGCAAGCTGCAGCCGTCGCTGGTATGCCAGGTCGCGTGCCGTGGTCAAGGCCAGTAGGTGAGCGGCCCGAGGTCCAGTAAGAGCCCCTGAGGCGCGATGCTTAGGAGGTCCCCTTTAGCGCTCAAGCAGCCGGGGTAAGGTAAGAAAGGGAGGTGACGTTGCCGCAACAGGACTGCGGCGAGCGTGACCCTTAGGCTCCAACGATTAGCCAATCTGAGCGTGAGACTTATCTTGGCGGTTTGGGGTTGATTCCTTGCGATGCGCTGTGTTAATGCGTAGCTAGGCCAGGCCCATGCGAGCCTCCCCCTCTTCTCCACGCTCTCCTTCATGCTCTGCGTCCTCGGGTCCCGGCCCTCGAGCGAGCTCAGCCGCCGCTGGTATGCCAGGTCGCGTGCCGTGGTCAAGGCCAGGGGGTGAGGGTTGGAGAGCCAGTAGGAGCTCCTGAGTCACGATGCTCAGGAGCCCCCCTTTTAACGCGCAAGCGGATTGCATGGGAGAAGAGGGAGCTCGCGGTGCTGCCTGTTGTCACTCTCATGAGATTCCTGCGAGCCCGCACAAGGAGAAACACGGTTTGCCATTATGGTTGTCAGTCCGCCCGGTTGCTTCGCGAGGAGACGAGGGCACTGAGGCCCTGGTGAGGTGACGTGCACGGGGCGTGCCGCGAGCCAGAGCTCGACCGCTCAGATTTGTCGACGTTGCAGGGACGGACCCGTGCACAAGCGCCGTGCCAGCGTGAGCAGCCCCCGTGGGAGGTGAGAGTCAAACAGGTGATAGTCACAGGCAGGTTAGGCATGGAAAGCATACTGGCTTAGGTAAATGCAGAGAAGATACATGCCACCGGGTCCGGCCCGAGCGGCTTGGGGATGATGCAGCCCGAGGGGCGCCCCCAGCAAGGTAAGATAAAGACATAAAAAAGGGATACATGCCACAGGGACGGACCCACACGGCCTGGGAATGATGCAGCCCAAGGGGCGCTCCCAGCTAAATAAACTTGGAAAATGTCACCTGATTCTGTCGATGAAGGGGTGTCGAGGCAGCTGAAGGTACGCGGCGAAGGTATTGCTCCTCACGAGCCACCGGGGCCCTGAGCCTCGGGAGGCTCTGGGGTCCAGGTGGTTCCTTGAGAACCATCTCCATCTCCGTCAGCACAGCTTGGTGCCTGGCCTCCTAAGCCGCCAGGATGCTCCGCAGGCTGCGCTGATAAGGGGACGACACGCTCGGCAGGCCAAAAGGCATGCGAATGTAGCTGTGCGGTGGACCCTCGTAGCGGCCCACGCGCGAAGGCCAGAAGGGCTCCTGAGATGCGGCCCTGTTGAGTCCTGGGACGTCGATGCAGATGCGCAGCCCAGCATCCTCGCCTGAATGGGGAGCTGCGCCTCGCGAGCGGCGGTCACCGCGCATGGCCCTTGCCTCTTGTAGTTCCTGAGTGGTCTTGGTGATGAACTCCTGAACAGTGGGCACTCCTTGCCTTGTGTCCTCCTGAGGGAAACGTGCCGTGCAGCACGCCTCCAAGTGGTGCCCGAGCGCCTCCCTCGTGATGCTGGAAACGTCTGAGGCCCTCCAGAAGAGATCCCCCGAGCCCTGCCCGAGAAGGGCGCCTGGCGCGCCTTCCTATGCGATGGAGGGAGGCGCCCCTGGCGCGGGCGCTGATCCTGACGAGGTTCCAGTTGTGACGCCACCCTCCCGAGGTCCTGCACGGTACAGATGCTTCTTCTTCTTGGAGGTGGCCTCAGGAGAGCACACGCCCTTGCTGTTGGGGTCATCGATTGCTGCAGCTTGAAAGGCACGCTCAAGGGAGCACACCGCATCTCTTTCTTCGCATGGGACCGTGATGATTCCGCCGCTTCCCGGCATCTTGAGGACATTGTAACCATGATGGGTCACCACCATGAACTTGGCCAGGGCTGGGTACCCGAGGATGGCATTGTACGGCAGACGGATGTGCGCGACGTCGAAGTCGATGAGTTCGGTGAGATAGTTGTTGCGTTCTCCAAAGGTGACAGGGAGGCGGACCTGCCCTATCGGTGTGGTGGAACCGTCGGTCACTCCTGAGAAAGGTTTGGTGGGCTGAAGCTGATCATACGGCACTTGGAGATTGTCGAACGTGTTGACGGACAGGACGTTAAGCCTTGCGCCACCGTCGATGAGGGTCTTGGTGACTTGCACGTTGCTGATGACTGGGGAGCAAAGCATCGGGAGGGCGCCTGCGGTAGCCGCGCACTTGAGCTGATCCGCCAAACTGAAGGTGATGGCGCACTTGGACCACCTGAGCGGGCGTGTGGCCTCAAGCTTGGGGAGGACTGCATTCACTTCATGAGCAAACTGTTTAAAGATACGCTGCGAGGCTGGGGCATGAGCTCCACCCAAGATGCAGGCGATAGCACGTGGCTCCTGGAAGCCCCCAGCCCCCTCGTCTTGATGGTGGTCATCATTCCTTCTGGGTGGTGGCAGTAGTGGAGGAAGTCCAGCATTGCCCTGAGGACGATCCTCACGAGGCTGGACCCTCCAGGCGCCCTCGCGAGGCTGATCCTGCCAGCAGTCCTGACGAGGCCGGTCGCGCCACTCCTGGCGCGGGCCACGGTCGTCCCAGCGTCCGCCTTCTCGGCCGTAGCCCTGGTCGTTGCGCTTGGGGCATCGACCAAAGCGTCCTTCTCAAATGGCTCTGAGCTCTTGACAGTCGCTGGTGTTGTGGGTATGCAGGTTATGGAAGGCGCAGAACGGTCGGCTACTCTTGGATGACTCGGGCTGATCTCTGCCGCGCTTGGTGTCCGGCTCCGCCGCGAGCACGGCTGCTCCCTTGCGCTTCACATCCTTGGCCTTGGCTTTCTTCTCCTCCGGGTCCATAGCCGGGAGCTCAAGGAGGGAGAGGCGCCCTTCCTCAGCTCTTGCGCACTTGGTCACCAGGTTGAACAGCTCCAGGGATGTGCACAGCTCCTCGTGGATAGTGAGCTCCTCCTTCATCTTGACGTCACGGACGCCATCGAAGAACGCGGAGATGATGGCCTCGTCCATCACCTTGGGGGTCTTGAGACGAACGTAGTTGAAGTGCTGGATGTACTTCTGGAGGGTCTCTCCTGGTTGTTGCTTGACGCGGCGCAGGTCACCCGCGGCCGGTGGGCGGTCGCGAGTGCCCTGGAAGTTGGCGACGACGCGGTCGCACATCTCATCCCAGGAAGAGATTGAGCCCGGAGGCAGGTTCAGGAGCCACGAATGGGCGCCGTCTTTGAGAGCCATGGGAAACCAGTTCGCCATGACTTTCTCGTCGCCGTTGGCCGCCTCGATGCTCAGCTCGTAGAGCTGCAGGAACTCCGCGGGGTCGGGGGTGCCGTCGTAGCGAGGAGGCAGATCTGGCTTGAACTTGCCCGGCCAGGCGACGCTACGCAGCTCGGGGGTGAAGGCGCGGCAACTGGCCGTGGTCACTGGGGCCCGTCTGGGAGGTGGAGCTTGGTCTTGGCGCCCACGCGCCGCTACGGCAAGCGGCGTGGGGCCCTGCCGTGGCAGACGATCCTGGTGCGGTGGTGCGAGGAGTGGTAGAGTGTTTTCTTGCGGTCGAGGGACTTCTTGACAGCTTCTTTCTTCACGCGCGAGCACCGGACGCGGTGGGTCGCGCCACGGAGCCGCGCGCCTTGGTGCCAGGGCGCCATCTTGGTGCAGAGGTGGTGGAGGCACTCCGTGAGCTACGTCACCCGTAGCTGGCGGAGGGCGAGGCAGTGAGAGGGATGGCGTGGCGGAGCCCCCTGCGGCGCTGACGAGCTCGGCGATGTGGTCGAGCCAGTCCTCGTAGAGGTCGTCGACCGGACGGTAGCGCAGGAGCTCGTGTGCCATGAGGAGCGCGGCCCGCGCGTCCGTGGGAGCGCGACGAGCGTGGGCCGACGAACGAGCGGGAGTCAGCGATGGAGTGCCGGTGCGGCCGTCCTGTCGCACCAAGGGGTGCAACGAGGACGCTTGCTGCTCGTTCCCCACCAGGCCGGTGGCGGTGTTGGCGGCAGGCGATGGAGAACGACGGGGTGGCCCGCGGACAGGGTCATCTGAGCAACGCAGGTGGTGAGGGCAGCCCGGCACTCGGCGCGGGCGCGGCGTGCGTCCTCCATGGAGAAGATGAAGCGACGTGACGCGGAGCGACGGAAGGGAAGCTTCGGCGCACCACTACCTGGTGCGCCAAATGCCGGATCACGGGTTCCGACAAAATCCTTAAGGTTCAAATACTGGGGTGCGCGTGAAGTTCTTTCCCCCCTACTGATCCACGCCCTAGCTTGCTAAGATCTCGTGGACGAACTCAACGAACTCACAATACAAGAGACACAAGGTTTATACTGGTTCGGGCCACCGTTGTGGTGTAATACCCTACTCCAGTGTGGTGGTGGTGGATTGCCTCTTGGGCTGATGATGAATAGTACAAGGGGAAGAACAGCCTCCTGAGGTTGAGGTGTTCTTATGCTTGGTGTGTGGCTAAGGATCAACTAAAGATCAAATGAGATGCCTCCGAATGAGTTCGGATCCAGATGAGATGCCTTCTACGGTGGTGGCTAGTTCTACTTATATAGGCCCTGGTCCTCTCCCCAAATATCGAGCGGGAAGGGAGCCAACAACAGCCAATTTGAAAGGGGACAGCTAGTACAGCTTATCCTGACAAAAGCGGTCTTCGCCTGCAAAAGGCTCTGGTGGTGACGCCGCCTTGGGCTCCATGGTGACCTCCGTCTTGCCGTCCGGCTGGTCTTGATCTCGTTGCACCGATATGGAAACCTTTGCTTGACGCCTTGGTACTCCGCGCCTGCGCTTGCTTCCTTAGCACCAAAGGGGAAACAAGGACACTGCGCGTGCTGGCGCCCGCCTGATCTTGATCGTTATGGCTTACGTCACGAGAACCTCGCGAGGTTTGCCCTGCCTTGATCTCTTCGCTCCTCGCAAGCCAACCTGGTGAGGCCGCTCCTGAGGAGGTCTTGTGTCGCCTGCCTCGCGAGGCTTGGCTCCTCACGAGAGTCTTGAATGCCTTGTTGATGAAGATGGGACGTACGGGCCTGCTAGGAAAGCCACGCCGTGGGCCGCAGGCAGGTAAGTCTAGGGACCCCCGTTCCCAGAACGCCGACACATCTTGTATGATATGAGTCTTTGCTTGTTTTGCTTTTTGTTTTAAGTCTTGAATCCTTGCTGGACACACCTATTTGAGAGAGCCAAAATTATGTCATGACTTGTTAGAATTGCTCTCTATGCTTCACTTAAATCTTTATGAGCTATGGAATTGCTCTAGTGCTTGAGTTATATCTTTTTGAGCATGGTGTGCTATAGTATTTTTGAATAAATGCTCGCACGCTTCACTTAGATTTATTTGAGAGTTAGTAATTTTTTTAAGAAATTCTCTCTTGCTTCACTTAAATTAATTTGGGAGAAAAAATATTATGCTCATGATCTTCACTTATATTTGTTTGAGCTTATCAAAAGCAACACATGAAAATTAGTTCCAAAGTGATAGATATCCAAGGAAGATATAATAAAAACTTTCATGAAGATCATTGGACAAAATAAACTTGATTCCTTGTAATAGTTTTGAGATATGTTGATGTGATATGTGAGTCGTGTTGATGAGTAATTATGCTTTAATGAGAATATTGGTGTTAAGGTTTGTGATTCCCTATGCAAGCACGAAAGTAAATAGTTATGCAATGAAATTACATCCTACTTGTGGTGCATTATTCGTTGTTAATTATGCTTAATGCTTGCTTATGAGATTTTTCATTTCTTGGTTGGTCGCTTCTCAATCTTTGCTAGCCTTCATTTTGCACTAACTATGATCACTACTTGTGCATCCGAAATCCTTTAAACCAGTTTTGCCACATGAGTCCACCATACCTACCTATATGCGGTATTCTTCTGCTATTCTAAGCAAATTTGTATGTTCCATCTCTAATTTTCAAAATAAACATCTCTTTTGTGTGCTCGTACCGCTCATGAAACGGTAGGGGGTGGCTAATATATTTCCATGCAAGATACGTTATTCTCACGATGAATGTTTATACACTTAACATTGCACGAGAGTAGGGCAAAGGTATTAGGGATGCCCAGTCCCGAAATAAAAAATGAATTTACTTTATGTTGTCAAATAATAAATTCCTTGGAAAGTGTTGGTATGGAAGGCATCCGTTGATACGGCTAGCCATGGAATGTGAAAGTATGGTTGAAAAAGGAATAAACTTTAATTTCTGTTTGGGAACCGCCTATGGTATATCTAGCATGGAAAGTATTGGGAACTACTCGATCGTTCTCGTTGCCAGGAAAAGCATGCCTCCCAAAATGTTTTTATCTCTATCTTTTTCAATTTGAGCTCTGGCACCTCTACAAATCCCTACTTCCTTTCGCGAAGGGCCTTTCTTTTACTTTATGCAATTTTTATTTTTATTTGAGTCTCCATCTTCTCTTATAAAGCACCAGCTAAGGGGCACTATGATTGTACTTGAGCACTAGGTGTAGCTAATATGCGAGTGTGTTTCATGAATGTTTCAATGATTGAGCATAATGGGCTAGTGATAACTTATTTTAGCGTTGATAGTTTGAAAGACATGGTTGCTTGTTGGTATGCTTGAGTATTTAAGTCTCATGTCAAAACTAGACTATTGCTTTGACCCATATAAAAGTCCAAATGTCCATGCTACAAAGAAGAGAATATGTGATGAGCATGTTAGGCAGCATTCAACATCAAAAATCCTGTTTTTATCATTTACCTACTCGAGGACAAGCATTAATTAAGCTTGGGGATGCTGATACGTCTCAAACGTATCTATAATTTTTTATTGTTCCATGTTGTTATATTATCATTGTTGGATGTTTTACAATCATTTTATAGTCATTTATACCATTTTTTGGTACTAACCTGTGGCACCGCGGCTCAGAGCGACCGGTTTACCTTGCATTGCCAGCCCGGAGATCATGTCTTCTGGCAACACACAACATCTTGGTACAAAAAACAACCGCTATATTGATACTAGCGGAACATAGTTCTCATTACATCAAGTTGCGAGGCCAAGCGACACACACGGTGCGGCTGAACAAGATGTACATTATTTAGTGAACATAAGGGGCCTCGATCACGACAACTACGCGACAGCGGAACGACGACGAAGCAGGACTCGATAGCACAAGGACACCGATGTGGACACGATCTAGACTCGGACAGCACTCCGATCCAACGAGACTTTCCTGAAATCTAGCATCACACGCCAGGTCAGTACATTGAATGTACTTGCAAGCTCACAACAATCATAAACATAATGACAAACAATATCATGATATTAACCAAATTATCATCAACGCAAAATCATACTAGGGATGCAGTGAACAAGATCTCGTGCCTCAAGTCCCTCAGACTTGCTTACCAAACGGGTTACCTCGTAACCAAACGACAATCTTTCTCGGATCACAAACGAACCAACACTTTGGTCTTCAAACGGGTTACCTCATAACCAAACTGTGATCTTTCTCGGATCGCAAATGGATCAACACTTTGGTCTTCAAACGGGTTACCTCGTAACCAGACGGTGATCTTTCTCTGATCACAAATGGACCAACACTTTGGTCTCCATCATCAACATGGTTTCTCAACCATCATCTTTCCAATAGTGCCATGTTATTAGCATTAGTGTGCATGATTATTTAAACGTTGACCCATGGTGTGACTTACTTCCGAGTTGTGTCCGTAACCGTGGACGCGGCTATCGATAGATTAAATACACTCTGTAGAGGTAGCGCACTTTACCCACACCACGGAATCCATGGCCTCGCACTCCCATTCGGGTGGACCAACGGTATTCCGACGAAACCCCCCCATTGCCATGACACTCTCCCGGCAATGTCCTGGGTGTCCGTAACCGTGGACGCAGCTAAGTCTTGGGTGGCCCCGTGCCTACCAAAGGCATCACGGCCACCGTAGTGGCAAAACGTCCACCATTGTGGCAAGGGACAATTCCATTTCTCCCCCTAACTTGAGCCACCACCTGGCATTTGCCCCTAATTTTCAGGTATGCTCAAAAATACCCTTTTTCCGTCAAGTCCCCTTATAGAAATGCCCTTGCCGTCCGGTCAAAGGGCTTTGACCGTCTGGTGAATAGTAACATGGTGAACAGTAAATTTGAAAAAATAGCAAAAAAAATAAAAAAACTAAAATTTTGTGGGATCGAAGATACTCAAGGGCGCAAGGTGCGTGAAAATTTTTGCGCTGTTTGGACATTCTAGGAACTCGTGGCAAAGGAAAAAAATGTAAATCTATACGCTGTGAATAGTAAATTAAAAAAATAGCAAGAAAATTTTAAAAAATATGATTTTTTTTGGCATCAAAGAGGCTTGGGTGCGCAAGGCGCTTGCAAATTTTTGTGATCAAGTGACATGCGAGGTGCTCTAGCAAAAAAACAAAATAGTGCATCTTTTCAAAGTTTTTTTCTGCGCCAAATTTTGTTTTTTTCTCCACGAGCTCCTACAGTGTCGAAACACAACAAAAATTTGCACACACCTTGCGCACCCCAGCCTCTTTGATGCCAAAAAATTTCATATTTTTTTGAATTTTATTGCTATTTTTTAATTTAGTGTTCACAGTGTACATTTTAAAGTTTTTTCCTTTGACACGAGCTACTGGAATGTCCAAACTACGCGAAAATTTGCATGCACCTTGCTCCCTTGAGTATCTTCGACCCCACAAAATTTAAGATTTTTTTGATTTTTCGTGCTATTTTTTGAATTTTATTGTTCACCATGTTACTGTTCACCAGATGGTCAAACCCCTTTGACCGGATGGTAACGGCACAGAAGGGCATTTCTGTAAGGTGACTTGACGGCAGAGGGGTATTTTTGAGCATACCAGAAAATTAGGGGCAAATGCCAGGTGGTGGCTCAAGTTAGGGGGAGAAATGGAATTGTCCCTTGTGGCAAAACATAAACAGTCCCAAACGGGGACAAGGTACCATAACAACTACGGGCACACAAGGTTATGTCTGCTTACTGGGCCAGGGTAACGCACGCCCATAACCTTCCCTCGTTGGAGGAACCAACCAGAGGCATGACAACGGGCCGAATAAAGGCCTTCCCATAAAGGAAAATGTGGTTGCACTGGGAAAAACTCAATTCAGTGGCACCATGACCCGATCAACGATATGTTCAAGTTGAGTTATTATTAGGTTTAATTCAAAGTAAAACTAACCGGTGTCATGATATGACATGAAAATGCAACCTTACAATATGCATCACATATCATCAGAAATAAATGGGTCAACCACATCAAGTACTAACCATAATCATCAACAACTCATACCACTTCTCTGGTTATTATTATTCAGCAAACTTAACCATGATGTTAACTTAATATAATTCATTTTCTCACTTAAGAAAATATTAACCAAACTAACCTTTTTCCATAGTCATTCTATTTCTACATAACCAAATATTACTTCTGCTGACTTAAACTAACTTAGTTAGTTTCAAACTACTATAAACTAAACATTCCAAGTAAATCAAGCATTCAACAGAACTAAATATTTAATTGAGTGATTTAAATGCATTGACTAAATCATTATTCAAGTGGGAAAAATCACAAATATTGAAATGGCACCATGAAAATGTTGTTGTGGCTTGCCTTAGTGCAGATGAGGTTCACACTCCTCCTAGTGATCCTCAAGACAAGCTTCACCTTCTGAAAATAATTAAAAACAGAGAAAGAAAGTATCAAGAAACACTCTGAAAATAACCAGAAAATCTAGGCAGCAGAGAAATATCTCATTTTTGGTGAGCTGCTAGATCTTTTCATTAAGAACACAATGCAGAGAGAATCACTTCATTTGGACTTATGCTTAAAGAGTTGTGGCTTTTTGAAGTTCACTGGATAATTTGAATTAAATTTAAATAAAACAGAAACTAGGGGAGGGGGTGACGTCGAACACGTAAACCCGCGGGGCGCCACCACTCATAGTGTTTCGGGCGTGGCCTGAGTGGCTGACAGCAGGCCCCAGTGGTCAAATTGGAGGGGGAGAGAGAGAGAAACAGAGCATGGCGAGGCTTCGCTGGAGCCCACACCGGCGAGGAGGGCTCCTTGGCTAGATCCAGAGGGATAGGACGCGAGAGGAGGTCGAGGCGCACTTTCCCGTACCCGTAGAATAGCTAGGGGTGGTTGGACGGGGTCGGGACGAGCGTCTCCAGCGACGGCAGAGAGCAGAGGTCGTCGGAGTTAGAGACGACGACGACGGGAGGCTACACCAAGGGCTCCAACAGGGTTGGACGACACCAGAGATGCACCACGGAGGCTCTGGAAGAGTGGCTTGAGCTCGGGAGGGGCTGGAACGGTGGGGGCGAACCGCGGGGATCGCCGGCGAGCTCGAGCTCGGGGACGGCGGCCCGAGGCCTGCCCGGCCGGGCTGCGGCTTTTTACTGCGTTGTGGAGTGTGTGTGGTGAGTTGGTGATGCTCGAGAGGGCTGGAGGTGGCCGTATTTATAGGCGAGTGAGGTGAGGGGATCGGGGTCCGTCGGAGAGCTTCTGGACACGGCGCCCGGCGACGAGCGGGTCAGTGAGAGGGGGAGAAGGCGACGCAGCTCACGCGGGCACTGTGGGAGGGCGAAGACGAACACAGGAGCGGGGGTGGTGACGAGCACAGTGGCGCGGCGCACTATTGGGTTGGCTGGGTCACGCCCGTGCTCGCTGCGGCGAGCTCTGGCGTGGTTTGGCAAGGTACGGCAGCCGGGGCAGCGAGCACACGCTGAACAGAGCTTGTGGCGGCATCCAGAGCGCGTCGACTAGCACGTTGGCATAGTGCACACGCGTGGTCATCATGCGAACTCTGGCATAGAGCCACGGCTTGCCATAAATTCGTGTTTGGCATGTAGTCCTTAGGGGTTTGGGTCGTTCCAATGCTTTGAGTCGAGCCCAGGTGCTGTAGGTGAGTGGTTTACTTCCTGGTAAGTTTCTAGTCATTAACATTGGGGGTTAACTATGGTCAAACCAGTAAGAGTTGAGGGCTGAGCTTTGGGGTTTAGCAATCACTTAGGAAGGTAGTGATGCTCAAGAAAATTCAGCAGCATTGGATCAAGGAAAATGGTACTTGCTGTAGAAACTGCCTTTTCTGGCCAGAACAGAAAAGATTTTCTGTAGCAAAAACATTCCAAAAAGTGATGCAATATTTTTGCTCAGGGAAGTGCCCTAGGGTTCAGTGAATATTTGGGAATTTTCTCATATTTTTGTGGGCAAGGAAAATGGACGTTGCTTTCGAGCACATGTTGCTGATTAGGGTTTTAGAGGAGGAAATGGATATTTTTCATTTAAGAAAAATATTCCTAAGATTATTTTGGGATTAACCAGAGAAGAAATGATGGCTTGGGGAGAGGTGACCCACTTGGGGGAAAATCAAGGTTATGCCCAAGTGTTTAAGTCCAACTGAAATGATTCAAAAAATCCAAGTTCAAATAAAAGGCAAATAAAAATCAGAAAAAGAAGAGGGGGCAAAAACCAGGCTGTCACAAACCTCCCCCACTTAGGATGAATCTCGTCCTCGAGATTCGGTTGCTCGGGAAAACAATTCTGGATAGGTTGCCTTTAGAAATTGCTCTCATTCCCAAGTTGCCTCTTCCTCTGTGTGATGCTCCCACTGAACCTTATAAAATTTTCTTGCTTTACTACGAGTGTCCCTTTCCATCTCATCCAAGATTCTGAACAGTTTCTCCTCATACATTAAATCCTTAGCCAGCTCTAATTCTGACATATCAGCCTTTTTCTCGGGAGGCGATATACATCGTCTTAGCTATGAGACATGGAACACATTGTGCACTTCTGACAATTCCGGGGGCAATTCCAACTGATATGCAACAGTACCCACTCTGGACATAACTGGGAACGGACCAATATACCTGGGTGCCAATTTTCCGCGAGTCTGAAATCTCTTGACTCCTTTCATAGGAGTGACTCGGAGGAATACATGCTCTCCGGGTTCAAAACTGATCTATCGGTGCTTAGCATCATAATAACTTCTGTGGCGATTTAGCCAATTGCAATCTGTCTCGGATTTCCTTGACTTGCTTTTCAGCTTCCATCATGAGATCCGTTCTGAAAATGCGGCTATCTCCAGTTTGAGACCAATTTAACGAAGTGCGGCACTTACGACCATACAGAGCTTCATAGGGTGACATCTTTAGACTGGTCTGGAAACTGTTGTTGTAGGAGAACTTGGCATACGGCAGACAATCTTCCCATTTAGGTCCTTGGGCCAAGGCACATGCTTGAGGCATATCTTCGAGTATTTGGTTTACACGCTCAGTCTGCCCGTCTGTCTGAGGATGATAAGTTGTACTGTACTTTAGCGCGGTCCCCAAAGCTTGATGGGGACGTGACCAGAAAGTGGAGGTAAAAAGTGACCCTCTGTCGGAAGTGATTGTTCGTGGTACTCCATGCAGACTGACTATTCTAGACACATAGAATTGTGCGAGCTGATCGGCTCGGTATGTGGTTCTGATGGGAATAAAGTGAGCTACGTTGGTCAATGTGTCCACCACGACCCATACTGCATCATTGCCTCGATGAGTCTTTGGTAGTCCCATGATAAAATCCATACAGACATCATCCCACTTCCATTGTGGAACGGGCAACGGTTGGAGGAGCCCAGCGGGTTTCTGGTGTTCTGCCTTCACTTTGTTGCATATGTCGCAACAAGCCACAAAATAGGCGATGTCTTTCTTCATCCCATCCCACCATAATATCTGCCGAAGGTCTTCGTACATTTTAGTACCTCCGGGGTGAATGGAATACGAAGATTCGTGTGCTTCTGCTAGTATCCTCTTTCTTAAATCTGCTTGATTCGGTACACAAATCCTTCCACGGAAACTTAGTGTACGTTGTTGATCCTTAGAGAAATCTTGTGTCTGGCCTTCTAACATACGCTTGGCATGTTTTTGTAGCACTGGGTCATCTGACTGATCTTTGTGAATCTCATCCTCGAGGGTAGTAGTAACTTCCATCACATTAGCAAGACCAGTATCAATAATGACCAGATTGAGCTGAGTAATCTCTTCCTGAAGTTTGGGAGGCAAGGAATCCATCATGGTATTCAGACTAGCAGGCTTCCGGCTGAGTGCATCGGCGACCACGTTGGCCTTACCCGGGTGATAATTAATTCCAAGATCATAATCCTTGACTAACTCAAGCCATCTCCGTTGGCGGAGGTTTATGTCTGGCTGAGTAAATATGTACTTGAGACTCTTGTGGTCGATAAACATTTGACACCTTTTTCCAATAAGGTAGTGTCTCCAAGTTTTTAGAGCATGAATCACCACGGCCAATTCCAGATCATGGGTAGGATAGTTCCCTTCGTGGGGTCATAGCTATCGAGATGCATATGCTACCACCTTGCCATCTTGCATATGTACGCATCCAAGACCTTGTCTGGAAGTGTCACAATACACATCAAAGCTGCGGTGGATGTCCGGAAGAGTCAACACATGTGCTGTTGTCAGTCTGATTTTTGGCTCATTGAAACTTTTCTCACAGTCCTCAGTCCATTCAAATTTCTTATCTTTCTTGAGAAGCTCTCTCATTGGCTTGGCAATCTTAGAGAAACCTTCAATGAAACGACGGTAGTATCCGGCTAATCCAAGGAAACTCCGGATTTGGGATACTGTCATGGGTGCCAGCCAATCAAGCATGTCCTTCACCTTACTTGGATCCACGGTTATACCTTCTGCTGACAGCACATGCCCAAGAAATCCAACTTGCATGAGCCAAAACTCGCATTTACTGAATTTGGCATATAGCTAATGGTGACGGAGTCTTTGTAAGACAGCTCTGAGGTGTCCCTTGTGCTCTTCTTCACTTTTTGAGTATATAAGGATATCATCGATGAATACCACCACAAATTTATCCAGGAAATCCATGAATACTATGTTCATCGTGTGCATGAAGAAAGCAGGGGCATTGGTGAGGCCGCATAACATAACGGTATATTCATAAAGACCGTATCGGGTAGTGAACGCGGTCTTAGGAATATCTTCCGTTTTGATCTTGAGTTGGTGGTATCCAGTCCTTAAATCAATTTTGGAGAATACTTTTGCCCCACTGAGTTGATCAAATAAATCTTCAATCCTGGGCAGTGGATATTTGTTTTTGATGGTGACATCATTCAACTAACGGTAATCCACACACATACGGAGCCTACCATCCTTCTTGTCCACGAATATTGTGGGTGATCCCCATGGGGAAGAGCTTGGATGCATATAACCTTTCTGGATCATCTCATCAAGCTGTTTCTTTAACTCCACTAATTCTGACGAAGGCATCCGAAAATACTTCTTGTATAACGGTGCGGTCCCGGGCACAAGATCAATTGCAAATTCAAGTTCTCGGTCTGGCGGCATTCCTGGCAATTCCTCTGGGAATACATCGGTAAATTCACTGACCACAGGAATTAATCCCAATTCTTCAGCTACTGCAGTGAAAACTATTTCTTTCTTGGGCATGCTTCTGCGGGCATAGAATTTTGTAGTCTGCCCTTCCTGACTTGTCAAGGTGACTACTCTGGTCGTGCAGTTAATGCATACTTGGTATTGGGTTAACCAATTCATTCCCAAAATAATGTCCAACTTGGCAGACTCGATGACTATCAAGGAAGTTGGAAAGCGGACTCCGTTGATCTCAATTTCCAAGGTACGGCAGACCAGATTGCTTCTGAGCAAAGATCCCGGGGATTGTACCAGCATATTCTTTCTCAAAAGCGAACAAGGAAATTTGTTTTGGGAAACAAAACTCCGTGAAATAAAAGAGTGGGAAGCCCAGAGTCAAATAAAATTATTGAAGGTATGTTATTAACAGGAAACATACCAATGACGACTTCGGGATCCTCTTGGGCTTCGTCTGCGGAGAGGTGATGAACTTGCCCTTTGATGGTTTGCTGGACAGGGTACGGCCCTGTATGGTTGACTTGTGGCCTTAATGAAGCATTTGCCTTGCCGTTCTTGGGACACTGTCTGGCATAATGTCCGGTTTGCCCACAACTGAAACAGGAATTGTTGCGTCGGCATTCTTCTTGCACTGGGTTGGTTACGACATTCTTGACTTGGGTAGTGGTTTTGTTAACATTCTGCTGCCAATTGGGCTTGTACTCTACTTGAGTGTGCTGCCAAGTACGAGCCTTTTGCACTGGCTGACCATCCTTCCTAGCCTCGAACTTGCGCTTGTGATCATTATTGGTAGGCTTGTTGTCATGTATAAGCTTGTGCTCTCTTTCAGCAATGAGGGCCTTGTTTACCAGAGTTTGGAAGTCTGGGAAATCAAACATACTGAGTGTGCACCGGAGGTGCTGGTTTAACCCTCCAAGAAATCTGTCAATCTTTCTTTCTTCTGTGGCCACATCATAGAGGGAATAGCGGGCCAAGTGATTGAACTTATGCAGATACTCACTAACAGTCTGGCTTCCCTGGATGAGCGCGAGGAATTCACGCTGCTTGACCTTCATAATACCAGCAGGAATATGGTATTTGCGGAAATGATCCTTGAATTTTGTCCAAGTGATTTCTTCATCAGCAGGCCACATGGCTTTCGCATTATCCCACCATATAGCGGCAGCTCCTTCGAGATAATGCGTAGCAAACGGAACCTTGTCATCCTCTTCAGTATGAGCAATCTCAAGCTTTTTCTCAATAGTTCGTAACCAATCGTCTGCTTCCAAGGGATCAATAACTTGACTGAAACTGGGAGGCTTGGTTCTCTGAAAATCTGACAGTTTGGAGTGGTGACTGTTCTGCTTTCCATTCTGCCCAACCATAGCTTGTACACTTTTTAATAATTCAACCATATCATTATTCCTTCTTTCCTCAAACATGCGTAAAATTTGCTCGGCGGAGGGCGGATTTGGCGGTGGAGGCGGTGGTGGATCATACGGCACGGGGGAGTGCCCTGCTTGTCGTGCTGAACGGCGAACAGGGACATCCTCACAAGCGTTACTGCTGCTGCCTCCCCGCGTCATCCTATTATTTGTTTTTCCCAAGATAATGCAACCGAGATGAGCAACATCCAAAATAGTGGGGAAAAGCCAGCGACAAAACCCGAAAGAAACGAAAAAGGAATATCGAAGGAAACACGGTGAATAAGAAAAAGTTGCAACATAGACTCATACATGAAAGATAAACGCCATTGATAAGTTCGAATACTCTCATACATGAAATGTGACATCATGACTCGTACGACTACATCCGTACATCAACATGACAACTACGGATACTCGAACGCTCTAGTGCTCTGCTGGTGCTGCCGGGTCCTCTCCTGAAGCGGACTCAGATCCTAAACTGATGATGTTAACCGAGACCTCTAGGTTAAAGGTAACACGACGACACTGCCTCGAGGGCTCTCCCTTAGGGGCAAGTGCAGGATGAGGCTAGAGCATCGGGGCTACGGGGGTAGCGAGAAGGGAAACCCACTCAGCAGGAGCACTGCGGGGAGTCACGGTCGAGGTGCCCGAGCTACTCGAAGGAGTAACCGGTGAAACAGGAGAGCTAGAACCGGGTGGAATATAAGGAGTAAATCCCATAGACGGTGGAGTAGTGTAGGATCTAGCGGCGGCTAAAGCAGTGCGAGCACGAGTCAGCTCTCGAGCCATCTCGTGAATCAGAAGGTAGCTAGTAGTGATATAGTGAGAAAGGTGGCTAGCAGCGCTATCAGACTCCGGATCAATGATAGGAAAACGGACACGACCATTGTCGTGCAAGGATGGATAGTAGTGGAAACCTGGGTGGGTCTACATCCGGACCTCGTTATAGCGTAGCTCGACGAGGACCTCAAATGCAGCAAACTAGACAGCCTGAGAAGCGGTGGAAGCGAAACTGCTCTTGGAGGTACGAATGTAAGTGCTGGAGGATGAACTGGTGCGCAAATTAACCACGGCATGATACTCGTACACTGAGTCTGCTAGACACTCTAGTACACCCAATAGCTGGGTCGTCGCCATGAGGGTACAGTCGACACCACACGTTAAGAAGGAGATGCGGCGACGTGTACAACATCAGCTACAACTGGCACGGATATGGCACCGGAGCCATCTACACTCACAACCATTAGTAGGTTAGAAATAAAAATAAAACGAGTGCATGCAATGCAACAATCAGCTACAAACACTACCGGCACTCAACTTTTACTCTAACTAACGTCCAGTTAACACGTCGGTAGTCTAGCCTGTCCAATAGTCAGCGCGGCTCTGATACCAAGCGTTGTGGCACCCCGGCTCAGAGCGACCGGTTTACCTTGCATTGCCAGCCCAAAGATCATGTCTTTTGGCAACACACAACATCTTGGTACAGAAAACAACCGCTTTATTAATACCAACGGAACATAGTTCTCATTACATCAAGTTGCGAGGCCAAGCGGCACACACGATGCGGCTGAACAAGATGTACATTATTTAGTGAACATAAGGGGCCTTGATCACGACAACTAAGCGGCAGCGGAACGACGACGAAGCGGGAATCCATAACACAGGGACACCGATGTGGACATGATCTAGACTCGGACAGCACTCTCATCTAACGAGACCTTCCTGAAATCTGGCATGACACGCCAGGTCAGTACATTGAATGTACTTGCAAGCTCACAACAATCATAAACATAATGACAAACAATATCATGATATTAACCAAATTATCATCAATGCAAAATCATACTACGGATGAAGTGAACAAGATCTCGTGCCTCAAGTCCCTCGGACTTTCTTACCAAATGGGTTACCTCGTAACCAAATGGTGATCTTTCTCGGATCACAAATGGACCAACACTTTGGTCTTCAAACGGGTTACCTCGTAACCAAACGGTGATCTTTCTCGGATCACAAACGGACCATCACTTTGGTCTTCAAACGGGTTACCTCGTAACCAAACGGTGATCCTTCTCTGATCACAAACGGACCAACACTTTGGTCTCCATCGTCAACATGGTTTCTCAACCATCATCTTTCCAGCAGTGCCATGTTATTAACATTAGTGTGCATGATTATTTAAACATTGACCCATGGTGTGACCTACTTCCGAGTTGTGTCCGCAACCGTGGATGGGGCTATCGATAGATTAAATACACTCTGCAGAGGTAGCGCACTTTACCCACACCACGGAATCCATGGCCTCGCACTCCCATTCGGGTGGACCAACGGCATTCCGACGAACACCCCCCCCCAATTGCCATGACACTCTCCTGGCCACTCCGACTTACTCCCCACTAGGCTAAGTCCTGGGTGGCCCCATGCCTACCAAAGGTATCACAGCCACCGTCGTGGCAAAACGGCCACCATTGTGGCAAAACATAAATGGTCCCAAACGGGGACAAGGTACCATAACAACTACGGGCACACAAGGTTATGTCTGCTTACCGGGACAGGGTAACGCATGCCCATAACCTTCCCTCGTTGGAGGCACCGACCAGAGGCATGACAACGGGCCGAATAAAGGCCTTCCCATAAAGGCAAATGTTGTTGCACTGGGAAAAAGTCGATTCAGTGGCACCATGACCCGATCAACGATATGTTCAAGTTGAGTTACTATCAGGTTTAACTCAAAGTAAAACTAACCGGTGTCATGGTATGCCATGAAAATGCAACCTTACAATATGCATCACATATCATCAGAAATAAATGGGTCAACCACATCAAGTACTAACCATAATCATCAACAACTCATACCACTTCTCTGGTTATTATTATTCAGCAAACTTAACCATGATGTTAACTTAATATAATTCATTTTCTCACTTAAGCAAATATTAACCAAACTAACCTTTTTCCATAGTCATTCAATTTCTACATAACCAAATATTACTTCTACTGACTTAAACTAACTTAGTTAGTTTCAAACTACTGTTAACTAAACATTCCAAGTAAATCAAGCATTTATCAGAACTAAATATTTAATTGAGTGATTTAAATGCATTGACTAAATCATTATTCAAGTGGGAAAAATCACAAATATTGAAATGGCACCATGAAAATGTTGCTGTGGCTTGCCTTAGTGCAGATGAGGTTCACACTCCTCCTAGTGATCCTCAAGACAAGCTTCACCTTCTGAAAATAATTAAAAAAAACAAAGAAAGTATCAAGAAACACTCTGAAAATCACCAAAAAATCTAGGCAGCAGAGAAAAATCTCATTTTTGGTGAGCTGCTAGATCTTTTCATTAAGAACACAATGCAAAAAGAATCACTTCATTTTGACTTATGGTTAAAGAGTTGTGGTTGTTTGAAGTTCTTTGGATAATTTGAATTAAATTTAACTAAAACAGAAACTAGGGGAGGGGGTGACATCGAAGACGTAAACCCGCGGGGCGCCACCACTCATACCGCTTCAGGCGCGGCCTGAGTGGCTGACAGCGGGCCCCAGTGGTCAGGTTGGAGGGGAGAGAGAGAAACAGAGCACGGCGAGGAGGGCCCCTTGGCCAGATCCAGAGGGATAGGACGTGAGAGGAGGTCCAGGCACACCTGCCTGTACCCGTAGAATAGCTAGGAGTTGTTGGATGGGGTCGGAACAAGCTTCTCCAGCAGCGGCAGAGAGAAGAGGTCACCAGAGTTGGAGACGACGGCGACGGGAGGCTGCACCAGGGGCTCCAACAGGATTGGACGGCACCAGAGATGCACCACGGAGGCTCTGGAAGAGTGGCTTGATCTCGGGAGGGGCTGGAATGGTGGGGGCGAACCACGGGGATCGCCGGTGAGCTCGAGCTCAGGGACGGCGGCCCGAGGCCTGCCCAGCCAGGCTGGGCTTTCTACTGCGTTATGGGGTGTGTGTGGTGAGTTGTTGATGCTCGAGAGGGCTGGAGGTGGCCGTATTTATAGGCGAGCAAGGTGAGGGGATCGGGCTCCGCCGGAGAGCTTCTGGACACGGCGCCCGGCGACGAACGGCGTCACTGAGAGGGGGAGAAGGCGACGCAGCTCACGCGGGCACTGTGGGACGGCGGAGATGGACACAGGAGCGGGGGTGGCGACGAGCACAGTGGCGCAGCAGACTATTGGGTTGGCTGGGTCGCGCCCGTGCTCACTGCGGCGAGCTCCGGTGTCGGCGAGCGCCAGGGCGGAGTTAAGTGGTCGAGACGGCGATGGTGGCGTGGTTCAGCAAGGTGCGACAGCCGGGGCAGCGAGCACACGCTTAATATAGCACGCGGCGGCATCCAGAGCGCGTCGACTAGCATGTTGGCATCATGCACACGCGTGATCACCGCGTGAACTCTGGCTTAGAGCCATGGCTTGCCATAAATTCGTGTCTGGCGTGTAGTCCTTAGTGGTTTGGGTCGTTCCAATGCTTTGAGTCGAGCCCAGGTGCTGTAGGTGAGTGGTTTACTTCCTGGTAAGTTTCTAGTCAGTAACTTTCGGAGTTAACTATGGTCAAACGAGTAAGAGTTGAGGGCTGAGCTTTGGGGTTTAGCAATCACTTAGGAAGGTAGTGATGCTCAAGAAAATTCAGCAACATTGGATCAAGGAAAATTGTACTTGCTGTAGAAACTGCCTTTTCTGGCCAGAACAGAAAAGATTTTCTGTAGAAAAAATATTCCCAAAAGTGATGCAATATTTTTGCTCAGGGAAGTGCCCTAGGGTTCAGAGAATATTTGGGAATTTTCTTAGGTTTTTTTGGGCAAGGAAAATGGAGGTTGCTTTGGAGCACATGTTGCTGATTAGGGTTTTAGAGGAGGAAATGGATATTTTTCATTTAAGAAAAATATTCCTAAGATTTTTGGGATTAACCAGAGAAGAAATGATGGCTTGGGGAGAGGTGAGCCACTTGGGTGAAAATCAAGGTTATGCCCAAGTGTTTAAGTCCAACTAAAATGATTCAAAAAACCCAAGTTCAAATAAAAGTCAAATAAAAATCAGAAAAAGAAGAGGGGGCAAAGACCAGGCTGTCACATAACCTATTGACATAGTGCCCAGTGCTGGTTGTTGTTTTCTGCATGTTTTTTACATCGCAGGAAATCAATATCAAACGGAGTCCAAAGGCAGCGAAACTTTTTGTGTAATTTTTTTGGACCATAAGACATCTAGTGGGCCAAAGAAGTACCGAAGAGGGAGCCCGAGGTGAGCACAAGAAACCAGGGCGAGCATGGGCCACCTTGGTGACCTCCTGAACCGCATATTTGCTCTTTTAATACCCCAATATTCCAGAAACCCTAGGGGAGTCGACGAAAATCAATTCCAGCCGCCGCAAGTTCCGGAACCACCAAATCCAATATAGACACCATCACGAAGGGGTTCATCATGTCCATTGGTGCCTCTTCGATGATGCGTGAGTAGTACATTGTAGACCTACAGGTCCGTAGTTAGTAGCTAGAGGGCTTCCTCTCTTTCTTTTGATTCTCAATACAATGGTCTCTTGGAGATCCATATGATGTAACTCTTTTTTCGGTGTGTTTGTTGGGATCGGATGAACCTTGAGTTTATGATCAGATCTATCCTTTTATCCATGAAGGTTATTTTAGTCTTCTTTGATCTCTTATATGCATGATTGCTTATAGCCTCGTATTTCTTCTCCGATATTTGGGTTTTGTTTGGCCAACTTCATCTATTTATCTTGCAATGGGAAGAGATGCTTTGTGATGGGTTCGATCTTACGGTGCTTGACCCCAGTGACAGAAGGGGAACCGACACGTATGTATCGTTGCCATTAAGGATAACAAGATGGGGTCTATTTCTACATAAATAGATCTTGTCTACATCATGTCATCGTTCTTATTGCATTACTCTGTTTCTCCATGAACTTAATACACTAGATGCATGCTGGATAGCGGTCGATGTGTGGAGTAATAGTAGTAGATGCAGGCAGGAGTCGGTCTACTAATCTTGGACGTGATGCCTATATAATGATCATTTCCTAGATATCGTCATGATTATTTGAAGTTCTATCAATTGCCCAACAGTAATTCGTTTACCCACCATTTGCTATTTTTCTCGAGAGAAGCCACTAGTGAAACCTACGGTCCCCGAGTCTCTTCTTTATTATATTTGCCTTTGCGATCTATTTTATTTGCTTTTATTTTCAGATCTATTAAACCAAAAATAAAAAAATACCTTGCCGCACTTTATTTTATTTGGCGATCTATCTATCAATTGATTACAACTTCCTCACGTCCGTTTGCCAATTTCTGGCGCCATTGCCCGAAAGGGATTGACAACCCCTTTAATACATCGGGTTGCGAGTATTTGTTATTTGTGTGTAGGTGTCGTTCACGTAGTGTTGCGTGGTTCTCCTACCGCTTCGGTAACCTTGGTCTCATCACTAAGGGAAATACCTACCGTTGATGTGCTGCATCATCCCTTCCTCTTTGGGGAAATACCGACGTAGCTCAAGCATACATCATTACCCGAGGTATTTTCGAGACAACTTGGGCTGGTGCCCCGAATGCGTTGGTACACACTAAGTAGCTTGTGGAGCCACCATGGGAAACCTGGTTTTGCTACTGTAACCTTTGCCCCTCCCGCTAGGGGTGGGTCGAGAGGTACGTCGGCTTTGGTTTAGCCGTCAACCCACCGGGAGGTCTTCTAGATTAGTTCGATGTTAGCTAGAAGAACTTTTTACCTCCGAACTTCCAGATCATCTTCGTGCTTACATGGTGGTTCTAAGGGCCATGTACCGGTTGCAATGAGGTATGCTTGTGGAATTTGTAATGGAAAGCTGGAGCACCCCTCCAGGTTAAATCTTTTGGAAAGCCATGTCTACGGTTATGGACGACTTGGAAATTTATAATGCCACACATAGACAAATTAAACTAACGACTAAAACTTGATCAATGTGTGTGTACTGTGATTGTCTCTTATTGTGGATATGCAAGGAAGAAGAAAACACCGTGGGGTGATGTTTCAAAATGTAGGCAGGTGTTCAAGATCACTTACTGATCAATTAGCTTGCAACCCCTTTTGTGTAGGTTGATCTCTTCTTCTTGTTCTAAGTATTCATAGGACTAGTTGGTTTACATTGCTTACATGCTTGCTGGGACCTCAACACTTATCCAAATCCAACCTATGAGTACTGTTAGTATTAGTACCCCTGGTGATGTACTTGATGAGTCCAAAAGACTCACCCTTGCCACAACAACCTCACGTGAAGGTACAGGTTTAGGTAATGTTGTGCTCTAAGGTGAGAGCGTGGAACGTTTTACGTGGAGCCCTCCGATGACGACTTGTAGAGACTAGGATCCCGGCTGGCAGCTTGGAATCTATTGGTTATGGGACATTTTGCTTATGTTCTAGCCTCTTTAGGCAACCTTGGATCTTGTCCGGACTCCAACCCGTGTTGTTATTCTTCCGCTGCATGTTGTAATGTTGGGTCATGTGACCTCTGATTGGTGTACACATATGTTATCATATTGGCATATGTTTACCCCGTTTGTTTACTCCTTTTGAACTCTTCTATCTTGTTTTGTTGTACTTGCTGTGATGTTCCATCTTTGTTCACCGGTATATGATAGTGGGTGTATGTTATGAACACTGGTACATCGAGGTGCTATACAAACGGTTTTTAACCCCTTTCCTTGACGACATTTTGAACCGACGCCAAGTGAGTTTGGGCGATAGGGGGGGTCCTTCCCACACGACCTAAAAACCGTCGGGGATATGCCCTCCAGTCACACACGCTTGGCAAAATGAGGTCGTGTGCGACAGGCGAGTGATCAAATACGGTTATACAGGCCCAATCGGTTCCGGTCATAAGTACATCCCACATAGTCAGTCCCAAACAAACGTTTCCGTTTGTTATGTACATTCCACACAGTCAATCCAAGGAATACGTTTTCGTTCTTATGTACGTCCCACATAGTCAATCCAGGGAAAATGTTTCTGTTCATATGTACATCCCACACAGTCAATCCAGGGAAAACGTTTTCATTCGTATATACATCCCACACAGTTTTATGTATAGCCTCGTGTGTGATAGGTGTAACTATCACACACGCTCTGCCTTGGTTAACCGTTTGCTTTTATTCAACAACATCACACACGATTTGATGAAGTAAGCTATATGACATTGGGCTATCCATCACAAGCTCTTTTACTGCTAGAACAGTTTGCAAAGTTCCATGACCCATTTAATAGGTTTATTAGTTTACAATCAATAATTCAAGTATTATGCAAATTCACATTTCATATCGAACAACCGTTTGCCAGTTTCACATCTGGCACATAAATATATTTTAACATCACAGTACGATAGCTACCTTTAAACAGCACAATACAACATATAGCTAGTTCACCTTCATAAGAACAATATTAGAACAATATATTCATTTCCGTAATTGGGATCATCCAGGCTCATCTTATCCACCTCTGCTTTCAGTTCACTAAGAACCTGTTTTGCACTAGACAACTCAGAAAGTGCCTCCTCCTTCGCCAACACCATTTTAGCAATGTCTAATTTAAAAAAAATCTGAGCTCATTCTCCATGTTCCTCTTTTTATCCCGCATCTTCAAATATTCTTCAGCGTTGACAACACTTTCTCTAAGCCTACCTCTATTCTCTTCCTCATACATGCCCCAGAGCTTTGCTTGGCACATCTTCAAAGACCATGGCCACTCTTGATCAACCCACTCTAGGTAAGAACACTTTCGTTCATCCTATAATATTTAAAACTAGATCAGTAACAATTGTAGGGGAAATGGGTTTCTAGCAACATAGGAAATCACCAAATACATATTTTGAAAAACTGAAGAAACATGTTAATTATGACATATCTTCTCTAAAAGATCAATTTTCAAATGAATTAATTGCTACTGAGACAACAACGAAATTCTAAAACATTAGAAGCTATAATTAACTACAACAAGCTACAAGTTCTTAGTCATGTACTATAAATAACAAATTGAACATTTTATGAGGAAGCTAATTATAACGGCAACAACATAGCGACAGTGTTTGGATGACATCCAATTGATACTAACTGGTGTGTACATGCACAAATTTAGAAACATAGAACTAATAGCACTAAGGTCATCCACTATGTATGCCAAAACCGGTGTAAAGACAACTGTTGCTACATTTGGCACCGGTGCCCTGCATTGGCGAGCCGATGCAGCGAAAAAAAACCAGGGACCCGGACTCCGGAGCACCCAGTTGCTCTCATGCCCAGTTCCTTCCTGCCATAAAGATTTAGTATTTTACTGCTTGGTTGTCGGATGTGTGGACCAAATTTGGCTGCACAAACTACTGAAGCGGTGCCAAATAATTTTTAAATGGCACCATTGATGAGATGGCAACATTTTTAGATACTAGGTACAAGTTGTGACACTATCTTAACATCCAGAATAACATAGCACAGTGACAGGGTCTGAATCACATCTAACAAATGATTTGTAACAACGAAAGTGGGGCTAACCTTCTCTGCACATGCCAGAAACTTCCTCCCACTGTCCACAGATTCGAAACGTAACTAACTTTACGCATCGAGGTTGATGGTGATAACAAGAAGGTAGATCTTCAACCACCCCACTCCATTCATTGCAACTGATGGTCCTAGGGAGCAACAAGAGGAAGAAATGACTCAAATCGACCGCCGGGTTAAAATCCTTCATTCCAAGTCATAACCCGAGGGAGAGACAAGAGGCACACCCGGGTGGTGAAGGAGTCGTCGTTGGAGGAGGAACCGCTAGAGACGTAATTGAAGAAGACCATGGCGACCCCGGTGGTAGGATGCGAGACAGGGAGAGCGAGGAAGCAAGTGAGGAAGCGGCTATAGCTTCGGAAGGAAGGAAGGACGGAGGAAATAGGGGAAATGTGATTTGTGGTCAAGGAGAAAATGTTGGGGAACGTAGCATGCAATTTCAAAAAAATTCCTACGATCATGCAAGATCTATCTAGGAGATGCATAGCAATGAGAGGGGGAGAGTGTGTCCACGTACCCTCGTAGACCAAAAGAGGAAGCGTTAGGTTAACGCGGTTGATGTAGTCGAACGTCTTCATGATCCAACCGATCTAGTACCGAACGTACGACATCTCCAAGTTCAGCACACGTTCAGCTCGATGACGTCCCTCAAACTCTTGATCCAGCAGAGGGTCGAGGGAGAGTTCCGTCAGCACGATGGTGTGGTGACGGTGATGGTGATGTGATCCGCGCAGGGCTTTGCCTAAGCACTATGTGAATATGACCGGAGGAGAAAACCGTGGAGGGAGACACTGCACACGGCTTGGAACAATTGGTGTGTCTCCAAGGGGTGCCCTGCCCACGTATATAAAGGAGGGAGAGGGAGGAGGCCAGCCCTAGGGGCGCGCAATAAGGGGGAGTCCTACTAGGACTCCTAGTCCTAGTAGGATTCGCCCCCCCCTCTTTTCCTTCTCATGGAGGTGGAAAGGGGGAAGGAGAGGGAGTAGGAGAAGGAAAGGGGGGTGGTGCCTCCCTAAACCAATTCGGCCTCCTCCCTTGTGGGGGGTGCACCAGCCCCTTGTGGGCTGGTTAGCCTCCCTCCTATGGCCCATATGGCCCATATCTTTCCCAGGGGGTTCCGGTAACCCATCCGGTACTCCGGTATGTACCCGATAAACTCCGGAACCTTTCCGGTGTCCGAATACTACCTTCCAATATATCAATCTTTACCTCTCGACCATTTCGAGACTCCTTGTCATGTCCGTGTTCTCATCCGGGACTTCGAACAAACTTCGGTCACCAAAACACATAACTCATAATACAAATCGTCATCGAACGTTAAGCGTGCGGACCCTACGGGTTCGAGAACTATGTAGAAATGACCGAGACACATCTCCAATCAGTAACCAATAGCGGAACCTGGATGCTCATATTGGTTCCTACATATTCAAAGACGATCTTTATCAGTCAAACCGCAATAACAACATACATTATTCCCTTTGTCATCGGTATGTTACTTGCCCGAGATTCGATCATCGGTATCATCATACGTAGTTCAATCTCCTTACCGGCAAGTCTCTTTACACGTTCTGTAATGAATCATCCCGCAAGTAACTCATTAGTCACATTGCTTGCATGGCTTATAGTGATGTGCATTACCGAGAGGGCCCAGAGATACCTCTCCGATACTCGGAGTGACAAATCCTAATCTTGATCTATGCCAACCCAACAAACACCTTCGGAGACACCTGTAGAGCATATTTATAACCGCTCAGTTACGTTGTGACGTTTGATAGCACACAAGGTGTTCCTCCGGTATTCGGGAGTTGCATAATCTCATAGTTAGAGGAATATGTATAAGTCATGAAGAAAGCAATAGAAATAAAACTTAACGATCATTATGCTAAGCTAACGGATGGGTCTTGTCCATCACATCATTCTCACAATGATGTGATCCCGTTCATCAAATGACAACACCTGTCTATTGTTAGGAAACTTAACCATCTTTGATTAATGAGCTAGTCAGGTAGAGGCATACTAGGGACACTTTGTTTTATCCATGTATTCACACATGTATCAAGTTTTCGGTTAATACAATTCTAGCATGAATAATAAACATTTATCATGATATAAGGAAATATAACTAACAGCTTTTAATTTCCTCTAGGGCATATTTCTTTCAGTCTCCCAGTTGCACTAGAGTCAATAATCTAGTTCACATCGCCATGTGATTTAACACCAATAGTTCCCATAACCATGTGATTAATACCCAAAGGGTTTACTAGAGTCAGCAATCTAGTTCACATCGCCATGTGATTGACACTCAAAGAGTACTAAGGTGTGACCATGTTTTGCTTGTGAGAGAAGTTTAGTCAACGGGTCTGCCACATTCAGAGCCGTATGTATTTTACAAATTTTCTATGTGTACAATGCTCTGCATGGAGCTACTCTAGCTAATTGCTCCCACTTTCAATATGTATCCAGATTGAGACTCAGAGTCATCTGGATCGGTGGAAACTCTTGCATCCGTAACTCTTTACGACGAACTCTTTATCACCTCCATAACCGAGAAATATTTCCTTAGTCATCTTAGGTAACTGAGGATAACTTTGACCGTTGTCTAGTGATCCACTCCTGGGTTACTATCGTACCCCCTTGCCAAACTCATGTCAAGGTACACAATAGGCCTGGTACATAGCATAGCATTCTTTATAGAACCTATGACTGAGGCATAGGTAATGACTTTCATTCTCTTTCTATTTTCTGTCGTGATCGGGTTTTGAGTCTTACTCAACTTCACACCTTGCAACACAGGCAAGAACTCGTTCTTTGACTGTTCCATTTTGAACTACTTCAAAATCTTGTCAAGGTATATACTCATTGAAAAATCTTATCAAGCGTCTTGATCTAGATCTTGATGCTCAATATGTAAGCAGGTTCACCGGGGTCTTTCTTTGAAAAACTCCTTTCAAACACTCCTTCATGCTTTCTAGAAAATTCTACATCATTTCCGATCAACAATATGTCATTCACATATACTTATCAGAAAGGATGTAGTGCTCCCACTCACTTTCTTGTAAATACAGGCTTCACCGCAAGTCTGTATAAAACTATATGATTTGATCAACTCATCAAAGCGTATATTCCAACTCCGAGATGCTTGACCAGTCCATAGATGGATTGCTGGAGCCTGCACATTTTGTCAGCACCTTTAGGATTGACAAAACCTTCTGGTTGCATCATATACAACTCTTCTTTAATAAATCCATTAAGGAATGCAGTTTTGACATCCATTTGCCAGATTTCATAAAATGTGGCAATTGCTAACATGATTCAGACAGACTTTGAGCATCGATACGAGTGAGAAAATCTCATCGTAGTCAACACCTTGAACTTGTAAAAAAAACCTTTTTTGACAAGTCGAGCTTTGTAGATAGTAACACTACTATCAGCGCCCATCTTCCTCTTGAAGATCCATTTATTCTCAATGGCTTGCCGATCATCGGCCAAGTCCACAAAAGTCCACACTTTGTTCTTATATATGGATCCTATCTCAGATTTCATGGCCTCAAGCCATTTATTGGAATCTAGGCTCATCATCGCTTCCTCATAGTTCATAGGTTCGTCATGATCTAGTAACATGACTTCCAGGACAGGATTACCGTACCACTCTAGTGCGGAACGTACTTTGGTTGACCTATGAGGTTTGGTAGTAACTTGATCTGAAGTTCCATGATCAGCATCAGTAACTTCCTCACTAATTGGTGTAGGCATCACTGGAACTGATTTCTGTGATGAACAATTTTCCAATTCGAGAGAAGGTACAACTACCTCATCAAATTATACTTTCCTCCCACTCACTTCTTTCGAGAGAAACTCCTTCTCTAGAAAGGATCCATTCTTAGCAACAAAGATCTTGCCTTTGGATCTGTGATAGAAGGTGTACACAACAGTTTCTTTTGGGTAGCTTATCTGGCTGAAGCTTTTTCACATAAGCATCGCCACCCCAAACTTTAAGAAACAACAGCTTAGGTTTCTTGCTAAACCACAGTTCATACGGTGGCATCTCAACGGATTTAGACGGTGCCCTATTTAACATGAATGCAGCTGTCTCTAATGCATAACCCCAAAACGATAGTGGTAAATTGGTAAGAGACATCATAGATCGCACCATATATAATAAAGTACGGTTACGACGTTCGGACATACCGTTATGTTGTGATGTTCCAGGTGGCGTGAGTTGTGAAACTATTCCACATTGTTTCAAATGAAGGCCAAACTCATAACTCAAATATTCGCCTCCGCGATCAGGTCGTAGAAACTTTATTTTCTTGTTACGATGATTCTCCACTTCACTCTGAAATTCTTTGAACTTTTCAAATGTTTCAGACTTGTGTTTCATTAAGTAGATATACCCATATCTGCTTAAATCATCTGTGAAGGTTAGAAAATAACGATACCCACCGTGAGCCTCAACCTCATCGGACCGCATACATCAGTATATATTATTTCCAACAAGTCAGTGGCTCGCTCCATTGTTCCGAAGAACAGAGTCTTAGTCATCTTGCCCATGAGGCATGGTTCACAAGCATGAAGTGATTCATAATCAAGTGATTCCAAAAGCCCATCAGCATGGAGTTTCTTCATGCACTTTACACCAATATAACCTAAATGGAAGTGCCACAAGTATGTTGCACTATCATTATCAACTTTGTATCTTTTGGCATCAATATTATGAATATGTGTATCACTATGATCGAGATTCAATAAACCATTTATATTTGAGTGTATGACCATAGAATGTTTTATTCATGTAAACAGAACAACATTTATTCTTTGACTTAAATGAATAATCGCATTGCTATAAACATGATCCAATCATATTCATGCTCAATGCAAACACCAAATAACATTTATTTTAGGTTCAACACTAATCCCGAAGGTAAAGGGAGTGTGCGATGGTGATCTTATCAACCTTGGAATCGCTTCCAACACACATCGTCACCTTGCCCTTAACTAGTATCTGTTCATTTTGCAACTCATGTTTCGAGTTACAGATCATAGCAACTAAACCGGTATCAGATACCCAGGGGCTACTATGAACACTAGTAAAGTACACATCAATAAAATGTATATCAAATATACCTTTGTTCACTTTGACATCCTTCTTATCCGCCAAGTTTTTTTGGGGCAGTTCTGCTTCCAGTGACCATTTCCTTTGCAGTAGAAGCACTCAGTTTCAGGCTTAGGTCTAGCTTTGGGTTTCTTCACAGGAGTGGCAACTTGCTTGCCACTCTTTCTTGAAGTTCCCTTTCTTTTCCTTCGCCCCTTTTCTTGAAACTAGTGCTCTTGTTAACCATCAACACTTCATGCTCTTTCTTGATTTCTACCTTCGCTGATTTTAGCATCGTGAAGAGCTCGGGAATCGTTTTCGTCATCCCTTGTATATTATAGTTCATCACGAAGTTCCAGTAACTTGGTGATAGTGGCTAGATAACTCTGTCAATCACTATCTTATCTGGAAGATTAACTCCCACTTGATTCAACCGATTGTAGTACTCAGACATTCTGAGCACATGCTCACTGGTTGCGCTATTCTCCTCCATCTTGTAGGCAAAGTACTTGTCAGAGGTCTCATACTTCTTGACTTGGGCATGAGTCTGAAATACCAATTTCAGCTCTTGGAACATCTTATATGTTCTGTGGCATTCAAAACGTTTTTGAAGTCCCGGCTCTAAGCCGTAAAGCATGGCGCACTAAACTATCAAGTAGTCATCATACCGAGCTTGCCAAACGTTCATAACGTTTGCATCTGCTCCTGCAATAGGTCTGTCACCTAGCGGTGCATCAAGGACATATTTTTTCTATGCAACAATGAGGATAATCCTCAGATCACGGACCTAGTCCACATCATTGCTACTATCATCTTTCAACTTATTTTTCTCTAGGAACATATCCAAAATAAATGGGGAGCTACATCGCAAGCTATTGATCTAAAACATAGATATGCAAATACTATCATGACTAAGTTCATGATAAATTAAGTTCAATTAATCATATTACTTAAGAACTCCCACTTAGATAGACATCCCTCTAGTCATCTAAATGATCACGTGATCCATATCAACTAAACCATGTCCGATCATCACGTGAGATGGAGTAGTTTTCAATGGTGAACATCTCTATGTTGATCATATCTACTATATGATTCACGTTCGACCTTTCGGTCTCAATGTTCCGAGGCCATATCTGCATATGGTAGGCTCGTCAAGTTTAACCCGAGTATTCTACACATGCATAACTGTCTTACACCCGTTGTATGTGAACGTAGAGCTTGTCACACCCGATCATTACGTGGTATCTCGGCACGACGAACTGTAGCAACAGTGCATACTCAGGGAGAACACTTATACCTTGAAATTTAGTGAGGGATCATCTTATAATGCTACTGCCGTACTAAGAAAAATAAGATGCATAAAAGATAAACATCACATGCAATCAAAATACGTGACATGATATGGCCATCATCATATTGTGCCTTTGATCTCCATCTCCAAAGCACCATTATGATCTCCATCGTCATCGGCTTGACACCTTGATCTCCATCGTAGCGTTGTCGTCTCGCCAACTATTGCTTCTACGACTATCGCTACCGCTTAGTGATAAAGTAAAGCAATTACATGGCGATTGCATTTCATACAATAAATCGACAACCATAAGGCTCCTGCCAGTTGCCGATAACTTTTACACAACATGATCATCTCATACAACAACTTATATCTCATGACGCCTTGACCATATCATATCACAACATGCCCTGCAAAAACAAGTTAGACGTCCTCTACTTTGTTGTTGCAAGTTTTACATGGATTTTACAGGCTTGTTGCAAGAACCGTTCTTACCTACGCATCAAAACCACAATGATTTTTCGTCAAGTGTGCTGTTTTAACCTTCAACAAGGACCGGCCGTAGTCAAATTCGATTCAATTAAAGTTGGAGAAACAGACACCCGCCAGCCACCTGTGTGCAAAGCACGTCAGTAGAACCGGTCTCATGAATGTGGTCATGTAATGTTGGTCCGGGCCGCTTCATCCAACAATACCGCTGAATCAAAAAAAGACATTGGTGCTAATCAGTATGACTATTATCGCCCACAACTCTTTGTGTTCTACTCGTGCATATCATCTACGCAAAGACCTGGTTCAGATGCCACTGTTGGGGAACGTAGCATTCAATTTCAAAAAAAATCCTATGATCACGCAAGATCTATCTAGGAGATGCATAGCAATGAGAGGGGGAGAGTGTGTTCACGTACCCTCGTAGAGCGAAAGCGGAAGCGTTAGGTTAACGCGGTTGATGTAGTCGAACGTCTTCATGATCCAACAGATCTAGTACCAAATGTACGACACCTCCGAGTTCAGCACACGTTCAGCTTGATGACGTCCCTCGAACTCTTGATCCAGCAGAGGGTCGAGGGCGAGTTCGGTCAGCACGACGGCGTGCTGATGGTGATGGTGATGTGATCCGCGCAGGGCTTCGCCTAAGCACTACGTGAATATGACCGGAGGAGTAAACCGTGGAGGGAGACGCCGCACACGGCTTGGAACAATTGGTGTGTCTCCAAGGGGTGCCCTTCCCACGTATGTAAAGGAGGGAGAGGGAGGAGGTTGGCCCTAGGGGCGCACCATAAGGGGGGAGTCCTACTAGGACTCCTAATCCTAGTAGGACCCCCCCTCTTTTCCTTCTCATGGAGGTGGAAAGGGGGAAGGAGAGGGACTAGGAGAAGGAAAGGGGGTGGCGCCCCCTTCCCTAAACCAATTCGGCCTCCTCCCTTGTGGGAGGTGCACCGGCCCCTTGTGGGCTGGTTAGCCTCCCTCCTATGGCCCATATTGCCCATATCTTTCCCCGGGGGGTTCCGTAACCCCTCCGGTACTCCGGTATGTACCCGATACACTCTGGAACCCTTCCGGTGTCCGAATACTACCTTCCAATATATCAATCTTTACCTCTCGACCATTTCGAGACTCCTTGTCATGTCCGTGATCTCATCCGGGATTCCGAACAAACTTCGGTCACCAAAACACATAACTCATAATACAAATCGTCATCGAACGTTAAGCGTGCGGACCCTACCGGTTCGAGAACTATGTAGACATGACCAAGACACATCTTTGATCAATAACCAATAGCGGAACCTGGATGCTCATATTGGTTCCTACATATACTACGAAGATCTTTATCGGTCAAACTGGAATAACAACATACGTTATTCCCTTTGTCATCGGTATGTTACTTGCCCAAGATTCGATCGTGGGTATCATCATACCTAGTTCAATCTCGTTACTAGCAAGTCTCTTTACTCATTCCGTAATGCATCATCCCGCAACTAACTCATTAGTCACATTGCTTGCAAGGCTTATAGTGATGTGCATTACCGAGAGGGCCCAGAGATACCTCTCCGATACTAGGAGTGACAAATCCTAATCTTGATCTATGCCAACCGAACAAACACCTTCAGAGACACTTGTAGAGCATCTTTATAATCACCCAGTTATGTTGTGATGTTTGATAGCACACAACGTGTTCCTCCAGTATTCGGGAGTTGCCTAATCTCATAGCTAGAGGAATATGTATAAGTCATGAAGAAAGTAATTAATAGCAATAAAACTTAACGATCATTGTGCTAAGCTAATGGATGGGTCTTGTCCATCACATTATTCTCACAATGATGTGACCCCGTTCATCAAATGACAACACATGTCTATGGTTAGGAAACTTAACCATCTTTAATTAACGAGCTAGTCAAGTAGAGGCATACTAGGGACACTTTGTTTTGTCTATGTATTCACACATGTATCAAGTTTCCGGTTAATACAATTCTAGCATGAATAATAAACATTTATCATGATATAAGGAAATATAAAATAACAGCTTTATTATTGCCTCTAGGGCATATTTCCTTCAGAAAAGGGGGTGGGGAAGGGGTTGGGGTAGATATTTTGGCGGTAGGCCAAAAAATTTGAAATGCGGAGGGAAACTTTGCGCGCGGTGCCTCCGGACACTATTCGCTTTGAATAATTGTGTGCATCACAAATGATTCTTTTGCTTTACGTGCATGGGATGAGTTTGATAATTCAAATTTTGGTGGAAATTTCCCTGGGTACTGTCCTCATCCATGTCATTGCATAATTTAATATCGCTTCCTAATTTGGGCGGACAAAAGAGCGTACAGCACACAGACCACACTCTGAATCGAGCCATTATAGTAATTAAACAGAGCCAGTTGACCTAAACATTGCTCTAACAAAAGACCAGCATTAGAAACAAAGCCTAAGTACACATAATTTTAACAAAGTTGCCGCGCCGGCCTATGCATCCCCGGTGTGAGATGAGACACCGATGACTTGTCCTGGCGACATGCCGCCATTGGTGGACTCCTCGTCCCCCCTATTGAAGTCGACCGCGTCCTCGTCCTCGGCGCCGCCCTCAAGGTTGTAGGACTCATAGTAGTGGCTGCGCTAGAGGTCGTGTTGGTACTCCACCGCCGATTCCTCGACAGACAGACTCTTGTCTACCTCGACCTCGGCCACGCGCAACTCCTCCTCCCGGTGCTCCTCGATCTCCGCCGCCTCCTGCATCTCCAACTCCCGCTCAGCGATCTCGTGAGGAAGCAGGTGCTCCATGGCCACCGCCGCCTTTTCGGACGTGGGTTGCATGCTGGATTCCGAGGTGGCCTGGAATATCTTGGTGTGTGTGTCCTCGATCTTGGGGTGGATGGCCTCGACCTGGGCCAGGGCGACATCGGCGGCATGGACGGCAACTCGAGCGCTCCCGGCATTTGCAGCCGTCGTCGTAGCAGCTGCTGCAGCTGTCTCGGCTGCTACAACTGCCATGTCGGCTGCCGCAGATGCCCTCTTAGTGGATGCGGCCGCGCTCAATGCGGATGTGGCGGCACTCTCGGCGTAGGGGGGCGCGCTCTCGGCGCAGGCGGCGGCGCTCGGGGAGGACGCGGCCACCGTACGGGCCCTCACAAATTGTTTCCATGGCATCATCTTTGCAACAAGGGGTTGCAGGAATGGGGATCGGGATTCATGGATTAGGGGGTTGCCGGCACTAGAGCAGACAAGACGGCGAAGCTTAAGGAGGAAGACTTAAATAGACCCACAAATTTTCATCGTAAACGGTTCCCACAAACAAACTGTGTGTGATGTTGTTAATATTTTTTATTAGCCATGAAAGACGAATTTGTAGTAAAGTGACAACGGATGGTGTTTTAAATGTACGTGAAAATTTGTAGTACAAATACAACTGTCATGTCAAAATTTGGAAAATTTCAGGGGTCATTTGACCTTTTAAGATATGTAAGTGATTTTCTAGCCATTTAATGACTGTAATTCAAATTTGAACTACCTGTACATGCAACAGCCAATCGTAACGGTTTGAAAAGTCATATTTGTGTACTTATGTGCGAGTTAATTCCATGTGCAGTAAATTGGAAGGAATTTTCAAACATATTGGTCTCACGGCTATGACACAAAGCATGGAGTGCCATGGCATTTAAATTCTAAAAAGTAATAAAAAGATCAGAAACACATGAAACATTGCTTGACGTAATGTCATGCCACCAAGATGATGTGGTAAAATATTTGTCATGTTTGACGAAAGTTTGGACACACCCCTCACAAACCGGAGCAACTCACTAGAAGGCTCGTGGTTCCAAGAGGGAACAATGCATGTTTGATGACGAACGGGCGCTAGCTTCCTCTTACGGCCCTCAACACTTTTCTATAGTTAACATGCACTAATACAACTATCATTTGACCTTTTAAAGATATTTAAGTGATTTTTAGCCATTTAATGACTGTTGTTCAAATTTGAACAACATCTACATGCAACAGCTAACTACAACGGTTTCAAAAATCATATTTGTTTACTTGTGTGCGAGTTAATTCCATGTGTAGTAAATTGAAAGTAATTTTCAAACATATTGGTGTCATGGCCTGGACACATGCATGGAGTGCCATGGCATTTAAATTCTAAAAAATTAAAATAAGATCAGAAACACATGAAACATTGCTTGATGTAATGTCATGCCACCAAGATGATGTGGTAATTTTTTTGCATGTTTGACGAAAGTTTGGACACACACCCCTCACAAACCGGAGCAACTCACTAGAAGGCTCGTGGTTCCGAGAGGGAACGATGCAAGTTGATGACGAACGGGAGATAGCATCCTCTTACGACCTTCAATTTTTTTCTACATTTATCATGCACTAATACAACTGTCATGTGAAAATTTGGAAAGTTCTAGGGGTCATTTGACCTTTTAAAGACATTTAAGTGATTTTCTAGCCATTTAATGACTGTAATTCAAATTTGAACTACATCTACATGCAACGGCTAACCATAACGGTTTGAAAAATCATATTTGTGTACTTGTGTGCGAGTTAACTCGATGTGTAGTAAATTAGAAGGAATTTTCAAACATATTGGCGTCACGGCCTGGACACATGCATGGAGTGCCATGGCATTTAATTCCAAAAAAATTAAAAAATGAACAGAAAAACATGAGACCTTGCTTGACGTAATGTCATGCCACCAAGATGATGTGGTAAAAAATTGGCCTGTTTGAGGAAAGTTTTGACACACACACCCTCACAAACCGGAGCAACTCACTAGAAGGCTCGTGGTTCCGAGAGGGAACAATGCATGCTTGATGACGAACGGGACATAGCTTCATCTTATGGCCTTCAATTTTTTTCTACAATTTACGTGCACTAATACAACTGTCATGTGAAAATTTTGGAAATTCTAGGGGTCATTTGACCTTTTAAAGACATTTAAGTGATTTTCTAGCCATTTAATGACAGTAATTCAAATTTGAACTACATCTACATGTATTGGCTAACCATAACGGTTTGAAAAATCATATGTGTGTACTTTTGTGTGCGTTAATTACATGTGTAGTAAATTGGAAGGAATTTTCAAACATATTGGTGTCACGGCCTGGACACTTGCATGGAGTGCCATGCCATTTAAATTCCAAAAGATTAAAAAATGATCAGAAATACATGAAACCTTGCTTGACGTAATGTCATGCCACCAAGATGATGTGGTAAAAAAATTGGCCTGTTTGACGAAAGTTTGGACACACACCCCTCACAAACCGGAGCAACTCAGTAGAAGGCTCGTGGTTCCGAGAGGGAACAATGCAAGTTTGATGACGAATCGACGATAGCTTCCTCTTATGGGCTTCAAAAGTTTTCTACAGTTACCGTGCACTAATACAACTGTCATGTCAAAATTTGGAAAAATTCAGGGGTCATTTGACCTTTTAAGACATTTAAGTGATTTTCTAGCCATTTAATGACCGTAATCCAAATTTGAGCTGCATCAACATGGAGCGGCTAACCATAACGGTTTGAAAAAATATTTGTGTACTTGTGTGAGAGTTAATTCCATGTGCAGTAAATTGGAAGGAATTTTCAAACATATTGGTGTCACGGCTTGGACACATGCATGGAGTGCCATGTCATTTAAATTCCAATAAAAATAAAAAATGATCAGACGATGTAAATATCTGGTGTTCAAAAAAGAACATGTAAAGATCTGGCAAGACAACCGGGCCCCACACGATTGGCACTCTATTTCGCGCCTCGAGGTTTCGAAGGTGAGTGGCGTGGGTTATTAATCGGACACGGTTCTGTATTAGAAACCGTCAGCTATTAAGTTCACACACGGCTTTTGCTGCAGGAATCGTGTGGAATTCAAACTACAGTACTCGTAAATTCCGGCGACCAGCGTGTGTATTATTCCCGTTGATCTAGATTCCGGTTGCCAATAAATAATACCTTGCTCACATCGTCGCGCCTTCATTCTCATCTACATCCTCCCCTCACTCGCCCTCTCTCTCTCAAATCTCTGCCATGGCGCCACCGATCTGCCCATGCGCCGACGAGGAGGCGCCGCCTCCCGAGGACGCTCAGTCCAAGAGCAGCGATGAGGAGGACCCGTACGCGCCGCCGGATGAGGTTGCGTCGGACCCCTGACTTTGGAGTGCTTTTGGGGCCAGTACAATCTTTGTCTATGGAAGTTATTGACGCCGGCTAAGAAAGCCACGCAAGTGGCGTTCAAGAAGGAGATGGCAGAGGAGGAACGCAGGTACCAGGCGGCCTGTGAAGCCCGTGATGCCGCATGGAAAAAGGAGGCGGTGGAGATTTGGGGGCGGGCGTGTCGTCGTGCGGAGGAGGTGTACGAAGACGGGTACTTCGCGAGGAAGGTCAAAGGTGCTAGGTGCCTCATCGTTGTGGAGGTGGGCCGATAAGCTCCAGCGTGCCACCGACGAGGAGCTCCGGTGGGCTCCCAATGAAATGGCAAGATCGTTCATGCTCGTCCGCCAGCAAGAGGCAGATCGGTACGTCAAGCGCTGCGAGGCGGAGGAGGAAGAGTACTGCCTCCGCGCTGGGAAGACGCCGCACACCAGGGAGCTGCTGGCGAGGGGCTGTCGAAATAATGCCACTAGGAGGGATTATTAGTTTTAGTATTGTCCGTTTTCAATTTTATGCATTGTACCTAGTAGTTAAGTATCATCACGTATATGTGGTGGTATTATATATATTCTGTGATGAACTAATGAAAAATTAATATGATATTATGAATTCCACTTTCTATCTATTTTTGTATACTAACTTTTAAATAGTTGTTATCATCCACATATACAAAATGGAAAGCATATATACACACATTGAAACAGAACATATAAGAACGGAAAACAGAGTGCACACATTGTAATAGAGCAATAAACGGAGCAATATTATTATTGTTGTGAATACATAGCGATCCACGTCGAAACAGCTCAACAAAATAAAACGCGTCCATGAGACCATGACCAGCAGCCCTTGCCTACGGTAGCTCTTGGCTCTTCCTGAACTTGTGCAGGCGTTCGTCCAAGCGGTCGACCCGCTCGTGGTACATCTGGAGTGCGATCTCGAGCTCCAAGTTGGCTATTTCATCGGAGATCACCAGCTCGAGGATGTGACGACCATGTTACTCTACTGTGCCCAGGTGGACACCTGGGCCAAGGAAGCGGTCGAGCCTAGCGACCAGCGTGTTGGCATCGAGCGAGCCGCGGACAAGGCGAACGGCGCGACCCATGCGAACGGCGCGGCGGGCGTTCGGTGCAAGTACGGCACGGCCAGCCTCTGGTGCAAGTACGGCGCAAGCAGCCTCTACCCACTCCCCGCATGGAATGGGGGTACTGACGGAACGTGTACCTAGCTGCGACGTCCTGTCGACAGCATGCAAGCACCGATGGATCCGCTATTGTTGTGCAGCGCACCATGCCTAACGCTCCACGGCACTCGAACGGTCTCGTTGTGCGGTGAGCCGCAGCCTATCGGCATGGACACACCTAGCTTGCTCTGAGGCGCGCCATCGATCATGTTGTGCGGCAAGCTGCAGCCTCTCGGCGCTGACATGCCTATCTTGATCCACGACGCTGAAGCGCCATGCGCCAAGGGTCTGCGCTACCCTGGCGATGACACGCATCACGACGTTGTCCCTCGCGTTGTCGGGGAGCGCCTCAGCCTCGACGGGTCGTGGGAAGAGGCGGCACTTTGGTGGGTTGGCATGCTTGGAAAAGGTGGATGTGCTACAGGCTACGCTTGTTGCCTCCGTGCGTCGTGCGCCGCCTAGGTTTATGCGGAATATCGCTAGGTGGCGGCGGGAAACCGGTGAGGAAACGGCGGGAAACGGTGGCATGTTCATAAAACGCCATCAATTAATGGAAACTTAGCATAGAAGGAACATCGAGCTAGCACGACGCGTGCGGGCACATTGCTTGCCCAAGGCTATGATCCATATACTTGTGTGCCCAACAAAGCACACTATTCACAGTTTATCCTAGTAGAGTAGTGGCAGCAAGCGTCACAAGAAGTAGATGATGACCAGATGATCATTTATCCTTGTTAATTATGCATGTAATAGTTTACTTTGGTGTGTGGTAATGTCATGTGTGTACTAGCCACCTATGTAATTGGATGTTTCCCGCATATCACAAACATCTTGTTTATGTGAAACATTTCTGTTCTCTTGGCTCAACACAAACAGTTTATCGGAATGAACTGTATGCCCTCCATTGCACACACCTTGCACTACAAAAAAAGACACATCCGTGACATTTTGGGCCGAACAAAAAAAATTCTGTCATGCTTATGACACTTCTATGACAATAATTGTGACAAAACCCGGTATCATCATAGATGTGGTGGGCTCCTACTTCTATGACAAAAAATCATGACAGAAAATGGGCTTTTCATCCTGGGCGGGCCGGAGAAGCAGCTGCATGACATTCTTTGGGCCGTCCATGGCAGAAAAAACCATGGTAGAAGTGAGGGCGAGGAAAATATCGGGGAATTTCTGGTTATGGCCTGTGGTCGGGGGCCGAGCGATGCGCGTTTCTCTCGTACACGTACGCGCATGGGTGCGAGGCATTGGGCTCTAACTGAACCCGAGCCAGGCGTTCGCCTACTGAGCCCGAGCGATTGCACTGTAGGCTACACGTTACTGAATCCGAGCGATCGATCCAGTTAACTGAACCCAATCGAGCGATTCCTTCGCTACTGCTGCTAACTGAAGCCAAACAATGCTGCCTCTGAATGAACAGTGAGCATTGTTGGGGGGTTTGGATTAACAGTTCCCGGTGGGGGGTTGGATGAACAAGACCCCGTGGTAGTAGAGGCCGTTGCCGCTGGATGAACAAGACCCCGATCGAGCCGGTTGGGGGTGGATGAACAGGACCCCGTGGATGGCTGGATGAATAGGACCCCGTGGAGGGTTGGTTGAACAGTAGCCGGTGGAGGGCTGGATGAACAGTAGCCCATGGAGGGGTGGTTGAACAGGACCCCGTGGGGAGGGCTGGTTGAACAGTAGACGGTGGAGGAGCGGTGGAGGCTGGATGAACAGGAGCCCGTGGATGAACGGTCGCAGGTGGAGGCTGGAGGAGGTCGACGGTGGATGAACAGTAGCTCGTGGAGGCTGGAGGAGGTCGACGGTGGAGATGAACAGTATCCCTTGGAGTCCCGTTTTGCGGTAAGCCGCACCCCTCCTGATGAACAGGACCCCCCTTCGACCGTAGCGCTCCAACACAAGTCCGTTTCCTCCGTTTTGCGGTACGCCACACCCCTCCCGATCAACAGGACCGGGTTTCGACCATAGGAGGTCCAAGAGAAGTCCGTTTCCTCTGTTTTGCGGTATGCCAGACCCCTCCAGATGAATAGGATCTCGTTTCGACCATGGCCGGTCGAACACAAGGACGTTTCCTCCATTCTGTGGTATGCGAAGCCTCGTTTCGATCGGCTGTTCCATCCAAGCCGGTTGGCTCCCGATGAACACGACGTATTCCATTGCCTCCCGATGAACACGACGCATTCCATTGCCTCCCCATGAACACGATGCAGTTTCTCCGTTCCGACCCAGCCGGTTGGCTTCCGATGAACAGGATTAGTCACTGTACGCGTTAGAGACCCTGCCCGTATGTACGTACGTAGCCGTATTTACTATGTTGCAGCATGGCCGTACGTACGTGTACACGATATAGATGGGACTACGTGACATGCTACGTCGGCGCCTCTACTTCAACACATTTCACTCCTTACTCGGCCATGGTACGTCGCTGCAGAGACACCGATCGACCGCTATGTACGTACACGTTCGTGGCCGGACACATAACGCTACCTTCGCTTCAACCTGGTGGGTCCCAGCTACCAGGGGGTAAGAAGGCAGTTCCTTCCGTGCAAAGATAAAGCTGGTGGGTCCCAGTTGTCAGGAGGAAACATTTTTTTCGTGAAATACAGAGGCCCTTCCGGTAGGTCCGAGGTGTCAGGTGGAGGAATCATTATTTTGCACGTAATAAGGAGGCACTTCCTTGCGTGCGGCCATGGACCGAGCTGTCAGCCTCTCCACTTACAGTCCTATTCTGATGGTTGTCGTTTGTTGACCGCGTTGACGACGCTGTACCGCCCGAGAGCACCAAGGTGGTGGACGATGGTGCGACCTAGGAAGGGAACAACCCGGAGCCAGGGAATACGCAGCAGTGGATGCCCATGCGGAGGGGAGTAGGAGGGTCGACTGCTTCGGCTACGGTTTGAGGTTGCCGTCTCCGGAGAATAACAGGGGGTGTGGGTGAGCAGAAGGAAGGCCTGGCCAGTAGTAGTATGGTCGAGCAGTGAGGCCTGCGCGGCAGCACAGCCGTCCATGGGAGGCTGGAGCAGGCGGTACGGCGGGCGCAGGTTTGGGCGCAGTGGAGCAACAAGACCAGAGGTTGAAGACGCAGCTTGGCCATTGGACTAACATCGAACGGTTAGTGCAGCTAGAATCGTTTATTGACTAAGTTGACAAAGCCCTGTGTACGCATTAACTTAGTAGGCCCACAAGTCAGCCTACAAATCTGGTGGGTCCCAGCTAGCAGGGGGAATCAATTTTTTCGCGTAATAAGGTGGCACTTCCTTGCGTGCGAAGATGTTTTCTGGGTTTTTTATTTCTTCTTTTTCGAGTTAGAATAAAAAGAAAACAATTTAAGATCTTCGGTACAATCTATATTTTCATGAAAAGGATCATAATAAAGCTTGTGGGCCCCAGCTATCACGGAGAGGAAACTTTTTATTTTCGTGTAATAAAGGAAGCACTTCCTTGCGTGCGAAGATGTAGCTGGTGGGTCAAACCTGTCAGGGGGAGAAATTATTTGTTTTTGCAAAATACGGGGGCACTTGCTGCATGTGGCCATGGGCCATGTGCGTCCCTACTGTCAGCCAATCCATGTACAAGCCTCATCTGAGCCGCCCCCCTGATCCAACGGCTAGCTGGCCTCCAGTTACGCCGTGCCTTCCCCGATGGCTGTCGTATGTTGACAAAGTTGACCACGCCGCGCCGAGGGAACCAACGTAGTGAACGATTGCGAGTATTACAAAGGGAACGACCCGGAGCCGGTGAAGACACAACGGTGGATGCCCACGCGGAGGGGAATACAAGGGTCCACTGGTTCGGCTGCGGTGTGAGGCTGCCATTGCCGGTGAAGAACAAGAGGTGTTGGTGAGTAAAGGAATGGCCTGGACGGCGTTTGGGACTAGAGTGGGCCGGTGAAGCCTGCACGGTAGCACAGCCGGCCACGGGAGGCGGTAGCAGGCGGTACCACCGGCAGTGGTTTGGGCGGCTGAAGCAAGAATATCCGAGATTGAAGAAGCACTATAGCCGTTGGATGGACATCCAACGGCCACTACTGCTAGAATTATGTCTTGACTATAAGTTTACAAAGCCTTCCGTATGCCTTAGTAGGCTCACAAGCCTTCCATACGCGTCACTGACTATAATTCTCAAAGAAATAGTAGGCCCACATGTGAGCATCACATCTGTGGCAGAGAACATATAACCCATTTGCGATTTTGTAATAGTGTACATCCAATTTTTGAATTCTAATGGAATTTACTACAACCCGTTTACATTCTATTAAAATTATAGCCCATTTTCTAGCCAGGACAATGATTAATAATTTAAACCAACCTCTCAAAACAGAATTCAACCAAAAATCCCACATTTGATGGGTTCCGAAAAAATTATCCCAAAATTTCGAGTCAGATTAAATATAATTTCAAAATGAATTTGTATTAAGTAAAAATCAAAATAAATACTACACGAAATAAGTAATGAAATGAAAATTTCCAAATTCAAACAATATTTTTTTTGAAACTAATTACATGCTTGGTGCATTTTTGTATATTTACAGCCCAGTTCTTATAATTACATCCCATTTATTATTTCTTAAAGCCCATTTTCTTGTTAGGCCTAATAGGGAAGATTTACAGCCCAGCGGGGCGGAGAATAACAAGTGGGCCTGGGTTGGGTATTCCGCAAAAAAGTATAGCTGGGCTAGCCATTTTCACCTTGGAAAAAATAATATCTAGGCTGGATATTTGGTCGACATAAAATAATAGCCTGGGCTAGATGGGCCACAGCCCTCCCAGTTGATACCCTGTTCCTTTGAACAACAACAAAAACATCATTCAAGAAAAACTCCGCTTACACGTAAAAAAAACAAATACTGCTTGAGCTGCTGGGTCCCAACTGTGGGCCGCTCCTTGTGCAGTTCTCTCATTTATTTACTATATAGGTCGACGATGGTGTGGGACCGTGATGTCAGGAAACCAGGAGGAAGCAAAAAAATTTATAGTTGTATATAATAAGGAGGAACTTGCGATGAGTGTTTTATATTTAAAAAGCGAATTAAACTGCGGCTTGGGCGCCATAAATGGAGAGGATGCGAGCAAGGCGGGTGGCCATGGAAGTCAAAGGGCTCGCTCCCAGTGAGCCTGCGCAGCGTACAGCTCGCACGCTTCCCGGTGAGCCTGCGCATTCGAGGACAACTTGCACGCCTCTCGGTCAGCATGCGCACCGGACGGCGCTCGCACGCCTCCCGTTCAGTCAAGGTCAAGCAGCTGTCCGCACGGCACCTCCTACAACCATTAAAACCAAGACACGTGGCGTCACGTGAATGGTTAACAGAACACACACAGTTTGTATTATACAAACATTTGAGATATTAAAGTGGCAGCTATTTTTTCAAAATGCCTTTGTTGGCTGTCATTATTTGAGTGCGCCTTCTCTCAAAATGGACACGGAAAATACCACAGCATGTCGAGTGCCATTCCATGATAGCATGCCAAGTTTCATGAATTTCAGACGAGTTTGGGATTTATTAGAATTTAAAAACCAGGCATCTCAATGTTTTGCCGGCAATCAACGGTGCCCAGGTGTTTGAAATTCATTCCAATTTCTTGCATAGGACCTAAGCATGCACCCAAGGACACAGATTTGATATTTCAACCAATTTATATGCACCGGAGCATGTGCATGTAGTCCAATTTTGAATTATGCACATAAATGCATTGAAAACTCACTTAATGCATAAATATGTTCAAACGAACCCCGAAAAATCACGAAAATTGACACAACACTCCTATTGTTCTATGTTGACACGAGAAAAAATTTGAAACCAATAAGAGGCAATGCATATCGTTTCGTCCCCAAAGGTGGGACGTTCCCTACCGAAAACCATCATGCTTGTTGTCAGAAACAAATACCCAAACCTGCCCCAAATGGGACAAAAAATTTACCACGGCATGTTGATGCCGCTCTATGATAGCATCCAATTTTCATGAATTTCGGACGAGTTTTGGATTTACTAGAATTTAAAAACCAGGCACCTCAATGTTTTGCCGGCAATGAACGGTGCCCTGGTGTTTGAAATTCATTCCCATTTCTTGCACGGGACCTAAGCATGCACCCAAGGACAGAGATTTGATTTTTCAACCAATTTATATGCACCGGAGCATGTTCATGTAGTTCAATTTCGAATTATGCACATAAATGCATTGAAAACTCGGTTAATGCATTAAAATGTCCAAACGAACCCCGAAAAATCACAAAAATTCACACAACACTCCTGTTGTTCTATGTTGACACGAGAAAAAAAATTGAAAGCAATAAGAGGCAATGGATATCGTTTCGTCCCCAAAGGTGGGATGTTCCCTACCGAAAACCATCATGCTTGTTGTGAGAAGCTCCAGTTTGTGAGAAGCATATACCCAAACCTGCCCCAAATTGGACAAAAATTTTACCACAGCATGTTGATGCCGCTCCATGATAGCATGCCAAGTTTCATGAATTTCAGACGCGTTTTGGATTTACTAGAATTAGAAACAAGGCATCTCAATTTTTTTCCCGGCAATGAACGGTGCGCTGGTGCTTGAAATTCATTCCCATTTCTTGCATGGGACCTAAGCATGCACCCAAGGACACAGATTTGATTTTTCAAACAATTTGTATGCACCGGAGCATGTGCATGTAGTTCAATTTTGAATTATGCATATAAATGCATGGAAAACTCGGTTAATGCATAAAAATGTCCAAACGAACCCCGAAAAATCACAAAAATTCACACAACACTCCTGTTGTTCTATGTTGACACGAGAAAAAATTTCAAAGCAATAAGAGGCAATGCATATCGTTTCGTCCCCAAAGGTGGGACGTTCCCTACCGAAAACCATCATGCTTGTTGTGAGAAGCTCCGGTTTGTGAGAAGTATATACCAAAACCTGCCCCAAATAGGACAAAATTTTTACCACGGCATGTTGATGCCGCTCCATGATAGCATGCCAAGTTTCATGAATTTTAGACGAGTTTTGGATTTACTAGAATTTAAAAACCAGGCATCTCAATGTTTTGCCGGCAATCAACGTGCCCTGGTGTTTGAAATTCATTCACATTTCTTGCATGGGACCTCAGCATGCACTCAAGGACACAGATTTGATTTTTCAACCAGTTTATATGCACCAAAGCATGTGCATGTAGTTCAAATTTGAATTATGCACATAAATGCAATTAAAACTTAGTTAATGCACAAAAATGTCCAAACGAACCCCGAAAAATCACAAAAAATCACACAACACTCCTGTTGTTCTATGTTGACATGAGAAAAAAATTGAAAGCAATAAGAGGCGATGGATATCGTTTCGTCCCCAAAGGTGGGACGTTCCCTACCGAAAACAATCATGCTTGTTGTGAGAAGCTCCGGTTTGTGAGAAGCATATACCCAAACCTACCCCTAATAGGACAAAAAATTTACCACGGCATGTTTATGCCGCTCCATGATAGCATGCCAAGTTTCATGAATTTTAGACGAGTTTTGGATTTAATAGAATTGGAAAACCAGGCATCTCAATGTTTTGCCGGCAATCAACGGTGCCCTGGTGTTTGAAATTCATTCCCATTTCTTGCATGGGACCTAAGCATGCACCCAAGGACACAAATTTGATTTTTCAACCAATTTATATGCGCCAGAGCATGTGCATGTACTTCAAATTTGAATTATGCACATAAATGCATTGAAAACTCAGTTAATGCATAAAAATGTCCAAACGAACCCCAAAAAATCACAAAAATTCACACAACACTCCTGTTGTTCTATGTTGACACGAGAAAGAATTTGAAAGCAATAAGAGGCAATGGATATCATTTCGTCCCCAAAGGTGGGGCGTTCCCTACCGAAAACCATCATGCTTGTTGTGAGAAGCTCCGGTTTGTGAGAAGCGTATACCCAAACCTGCGGCAAATACGACAAAAAATTTACCACGGCATGTTGATGCTGCTCCGTGGTAGCATGCCAAGTTTCATGAATTTTAGACGAGTTTTGTATTTACTAGAATTTAAAAACTAGGCATCTCAATGTTTTGCCGGCAATCAACGGTGCCCTGGTGTTTGAAATTCATTCCCATTTCTTGCACGGGACCTAAGCATGCACCCAAGGACACAGATTTGATTTTTCAACCAATTTATATGCACCAGAGCATGTGCGTGTAGTTCAATTTCGAATTATGCACATAAATGCATTGAAAACTCGGTTAATGCATTAAAATGTCCAAACGAACCCCGAAAAATCACAAAAAATTCACACAACACTCCTGTTGTTCTATGTTGACACGAGAAAAAAAAATTGAAAGCAATAAGAGGCAATGGATATCGTTTCATCCCCAAAGGTGGGATGTTCCCTACCGAAAACCATCATGCTTGTTGTGAGAAGCTCCAGTTTGTGAGAAGCATATACCCAAACCTGCCCCAAATTGGACAAAATTTTTACCATGGCATGTTGATGCCGCTCCATGATAGCATGCCAAGTTTCATGAATTTCAGACGAGTTTTGGATTTACTAGAATTAGAAACAAGGCATCTCAATGTTTTCCCTGCAATGAACGGTGCCATGGTGCTTGAAATTCATTCCCATTTCTTGCATGGGACCTAAGCATGCACCCAAGGACACAGATTTGATTTTTCAACCAATTTGTATGCACCGGAGCATGTGCATGTAGTTCAATTTTGAATTATGCATATAAATGCATTGAAAACTCGGTTAATGCATAAAAATGTCCAAACGAACCCCAAAAAATCACAAAAATTCACACAACACTCCTGTTGTTCTATGTTCACACGAGAAAAAATTTCAAAGCAATAAGAGGCAATGCATATCGTTTCGTCCCCAAAGGTGGTACGTTCCCTACCGAAAACCATCATGCTTGTTGTGAGAAGCTCCAGTACGTGAGAAGCATATACCCAAACCTACCCCAAATGGGACAAAAAATTTACCACGGCATGTTGATGCCGCTCTATGATAGCATCCAAGTTTCATGAATTTCAGACGAGTTTTGGATTTACTAGAATTTAAAAACCAGGCACATCAATGTTTTGCCGGTAATGAACGGTGCCCTGGTGTTTGAAATTCATTCCCATTTCTTGCATGGGAGCTAAGCATGCACCCAAGGACAGATATTTGATTTTTCAACCAATTTATATGCACCGGAGCATGTTCATGTACTTCAACTTCGAATTATGCACATAAATGCATTGAAAACTCGGTTAATGCATTAAAATGTCCAAACGAACACCGAAAAATCACAAAAAATCACACAACACTCATGTTGTTCTATGTTGACACAAGAAAAAAATTGAAAGCAATAAGAGGCAATGGATATCGTTTCGTCCCCAAAGGTGGGAAGTTCCCTACCGAAAACCATCATGCTTGTTGTGAGAAGCTCCAGTTCATGAGAAGCATATACCCAAACCTGCCCCAAATGGGACAAAAATTTTACCACGGCAGGTTGATGCCGCTCCATGATAGCATGCCAAGTTTCATGAATTTCACATGAGTTTTGGATTTACTAGAATTTAAAAACAAGGCATCTCAATGTTTTCCCGGCAATGAACGGTACCCTGGTGCTTGAAATTCATTCCCATTTCTTGCATGGGACCTGAGCATGCACCCAAGGACAGAGATATGATTTTTCAACCAATTTATATGCACCGGAGCATGTGCATGTAGTTCAATTTTGAATTATGCACATAAATGCATTGAAAACTCAGTTAATGCATAAAAATGTCCAAACGAACCCCGAAAAATCACAAAAATTCGCACAACACTCCTGTTGTTCTATGTTGACACGAGAAAAAAATTGAAAGAAACAAGAGGCAATCGATATCGTTTCGTCTGCAAAGGTGGGACATTCCCTATCGAAAACCATTGTGCTTGTTGTGAGAAGCTCCGGTTTGTGAGAAGCATATACCCAAACCTGCCCCAAATGGGACAAAAAATTTACCACGGCATGTTGATGCCGCTCCATGATAGCATGCCAAGTTTCATGAATTTCAGACGAGTTTTGGATTTACTAGAATTTAAAAACCAGACATCTCAATGTTTTCCCGGCAATGAACGGTGCCCTATGTTTTAAATTCATTCCCATTTCTTGCATGGGACCTAAGCATGCACCCAAGGACACATATTTGATTTTTCAACCAATTTATATGGACCGAAGCATGTGCATGTAGTTAAATTTTAAATTATGCACATAAATGCATTGAAAACTCAGTTAATGCATAAAAATGTCCAAACGAACCCCCAAAAATCACAAAAATTCACACAACACTCCTGTTGTTCTATGTTGACACAAGAAAAAATTTGAAAGCAATAAGAGGCAATGCATATCGTTTCGTCCCCAAAGGTGGGACGTTCCCTACCGAAAACCATCATGCTTGTTGTGAGAAGCTCCAGTACGTGAGAAGCATATACCCAAACCTACCCCAAATGGGACAAAAAATTTACCACGGCATGTTGATGCCGCTCTATGATAGCATCCAAGTTTCATGAATTTCAGACGAGTTTTGGATTTACTAGAATTTAAAAACCAGGCACATCAATGTTTTGCCGGCAATGAACGGTGCCCTGGTGTTTGAAATTCATTCCCATTTCTTGCATGGGAGCTAAGCATGCACCCAAGGACAGATATTTGATTTTTCAACCAATTTATATGCACCGGAGCATGTTCATGTACTTCAACTTCGAATTATGCACATAAATGCATTGAAAACTCGGTTAATGCATTAAAATGTCCAAACGAACACCGAAAAATCACAAAAAATCACACAACACTCATGTTGTTCTATGTTGACACAAGAAAAAAATTGAAAGCAATAAGAGGCAATGGATATCGTTTCGTCCCCAAAGGTGGGAAGTTCCCTACCGAAAACCATCATGCTTGTTGTGAGAAGCTCCAGTTCATGAGAAGCATATACCCAAACCTGCCCCAAATGGGACAAAATTTTTACCACGGCAGGTTGATGCCGCTCCATGATAGCATGCCAAGTTTCATGAATTTCACATGAGTTTTGGATTTACTAGAATTTAAAAACAAGGCATCTCAATGTTTTCCCGGCAATGAACGGTACCCTGGTGCTTGAAATTCATTCCCATTTCTTGCATGGGACCTGAGCATGCACCCAAGGACAGAGATATGATTTTTCAACCAATTTATATGCACCGGAGCATGTGCATGTAGTTCAATTTTGAATTATGCACATAAATGCATTGAAAACTCAGTTAATGCATAAAAATGTCCAAACGAACCCCGAAAAATCACAAAAATTCGCACAACACTCCTGTTGTTCTATGTTGACACGAGAAAAAAATTGAAAGAAACAAGAGGCAATCGATATCGTTTCGTCTGCAAAGGTGGGACATTCCCTATCGAAAACCATTGTGCTTGTTGTGAGAAGCTCCGGTTTGTGAGAAGCATATACCCAAACCTGCCCCAAATGGGACAAAAAATTTACCACGGCATGTTGATGCCGCTCCATGATAGCATGCCAAGTTTCTTGAATTTCAGACGAGTTTTGGATTTACTAGAATTTAAAAACCAGACATCTCAATGTCTTCCCGGCAATGAACGGTGCCCTATGTTTTAAATTCATTCCCATTTCTTGCATGGGACCTAAGCATGCACCCAAGGACACATATTTGATTTTTCAACCAATTTATATGGACCGAAGCATGTGCATGTAGTTAAATTTTAAATTATGCACATAAATGCATTGAAAACTCAGTTAATGCATAAAAATGTCCAAACGAACCCCCAAAAATCACAAAAATTCACACAACACTCCTGTTGTTCTATGTTGACACGAGAAAAAATTTGAAAGCAATAAGAGGCAATGGATATCGTTTCGTCCCCAAAGGTGGGACGTTCCCTACCGAAAACAATCATACTTGTTGTGAGAAGCTCCGGTTTGTGAGAAGCATATACCAAAACCTGGCCCAAATAGGACAAAATTTTTACCACGGCATGTTGATGCCGCTCCATGATAACATGCCAAGTTTCATGAATTTTAGACGAGTTTTGGATTTACTAGAATTTAAAAACCAGGCATCTCAATGTTTTGCCGGCAATCAACGTGCCCTGGTGTTTGAAATTCATTCACATTTCTTGCATGGGACCTAAGCATGCACCCAATTACACAAATTTGATTTTTCAACCAATTTATATGCACCAGAGCATGTGCACGTAGTTCAAATTTGAATTATGCACATAAATGCAATTAAAACTCAGTTAATGCACAAAAATGTCCAAACGAACCCCGAAAAATCACAAAAAATCACACAACACTCCTGTTGTTCTATGTTGACACGAGAAAAAAATTGAAAGCAATAAGAGGCACTGGATATTGTTTCGTCCCCAAAGGTGGGATGTTCCCTACCGAAAACCATCATGCTTGTTTTGAGAAGCTCCAAACTGTGAGAAGCATATACCCAAACCTACCCCAAATAGGACAAAAAATTTACCACGGCATGTTTATGCCACTCCATGATAGCATGCCAAGTTTCATGAATTTTAGACGAGTTTTGGATTTACTAGAATTTTAAAACCAGGCATCTCAATGTTTTGCCGGCAATCAACGGTGCCCTGGTGTTTGAAATTCATTCCCATTTCTTGCACGGGACCTAAGCATGCACCCAAGGACACAGATTTGATTTTTCAACCAATTTATATGCACCAGAGCATGTGCGTGTAGTTCAATTTCGAATTATGCACATAAATGCATTGAAAACTCGGTTAATGCATTAAAATGTCCAAACGAACCCCGAAAAATCACAAAAAATTCACACAACACTCCTGTTGTTCTATGTTGACACGAGAAAAAAAAATTGAAAGCAATAAGAGGCAATGGATATCGTTTCATCCCCAAAGGTGGGATGTTCCCTACCGAAAACCATCATGCTTGTTGTGAGAAGCTCCAGTTTGTGAGAAGCATATACCCAAACCTGCCCCAAATTGGACAAAATTTTTACCATGGCATGTTGATGCCGCTCCATGATAGCATGCCAAGTTTCATGAATTTCAGACGAGTTTTGGATTTACTAGAATTAGAAACAAGGCATCTCAATGTTTTCCCTGCAATGAACGGTGCCATGGTGCTTGAAATTCATTCCCATTTCTTGCATGGGACCTAAGCATGCACCCAAGGACACAGATTTGATTTTTCAACCAATTTGTATGCACCGGAGCATGTGCATGTAGTTCAATTTTGAATTATGCATATAAATGCATTGAAAACTCGGTTAATGCATAAAAATGTCCAAACGAACCCCAAAAAATCACAAAAATTCACACAACACTCCTGTTGTTCTATGTTCACACGAGAAAAAATTTCAAAGCAATAAGAGGCAATGCATATCGTTTCGTCCCCAAAGGTGGTACGTTCCCTACCGAAAACCATCATGCTTGTTGTGAGAAGCTCCAGTACGTGAGAAGCATATACCCAAACCTACCCCAAATGGGACAAAAAATTTACCACGGCATGTTGATGCCGCTCTATGATAGCATCCAAGTTTCATGAATTTCAGACGAGTTTTGGATTTACTAGAATTTAAAAACCAGGCACATCAATGTTTTGCCGGTAATGAACGGTGCCCTGGTGTTTGAAATTCATTCCCATTTCTTGCATGGGAGCTAAGCATGCACCCAAGGACAGATATTTGATTTTTCAACCAATTTATATGCACCGGAGCATGTTCATGTACTTCAACTTCGAATTATGCACATAAATGCATTGAAAACTCGGTTAATGCATTAAAATGTCCAAACGAACACCGAAAAATCACAAAAAATCACACAACACTCATGTTGTTCTATGTTGACACAAGAAAAAAATTGAAAGCAATAAGAGGCAATGGATATCGTTTCGTCCCCAAAGGTGGGAAGTTCCCTACCGAAAACCATCATGCTTGTTGTGAGAAGCTCCAGTTCATGAGAAGCATATACCCAAACCTGCCCCAAATGGGACAAAATTTTTACCACGGCAGGTTGATGCCGCTCCATGATAGCATGCCAAGTTTCATGAATTTCACATGAGTTTTGGATTTACTAGAATTTAAAAACAAGGCATCTCAATGTTTTCCCGGCAATGAACGGTACCCTGGTGCTTGAAATTCATTCCCATTTCTTGCATGGGACCTGAGCATGCACCCAAGGACAGAGATATGATTTTTCAACCAATTTATATGCACCGGAGCATGTGCATGTAGTTCAATTTTGAATTATGCACATAAATGCATTGAAAACTCAGTTAATGCATAAAAATGTCCAAACGAACCCCGAAAAATCACAAAAATTCGCACAACACTCCTGTTGTTCTATGTTGACACGAGAAAAAAATTGAAAGAAACAAGAGGCAATCGATATCGTTTCGTCTGCAAAGGTGGGACATTCCCTATCGAAAACCATTGTGCTTGTTGTGAGAAGCTCCGGTTTGTGAGAAGCATATACCCAAACCTGCCCCAAATGGGACAAAAAATTTACCACGGCATGTTGATGCCGCTCCATGATAGCATGCCAAGTTTCATGAATTTCAGACGAGTTTTGGATTTACTAGAATTTAAAAACCAGACATCTCAATGTTTTCCCGGCAATGAACGGTGCCCTATGTTTTAAATTCATTCCCATTTCTTGCATGGGACCTAAGCATGCACCCAAGGACACATATTTGATTTTTCAACCAATTTATATGGACCGAAGCATGTGCATGTAGTTAAATTTTAAATTATGCACATAAATGCATTGAAAACTCAGTTAATGCATAAAAATGTCCAAACGAACCCCCAAAAATCACAAAAATTCACACAACACTCCTGTTGTTCTATGTTGACACAAGAAAAAATTTGAAAGCAATAAGAGGCAATGCATATCGTTTCGTCCCCAAAGGTGGGACGTTCCCTACCGAAAACCATCATGCTTGTTGTGAGAAGCTCCAGTACGTGAGAAGCATATACCCAAACCTACCCCAAATGGGACAAAAAATTTACCACGGCATGTTGATGCCGCTCTATGATAGCATCCAAGTTTCATGAATTTCAGACGAGTTTTGGATTTACTAGAATTTAAAAACCAGGCACATCAATGTTTTGCCGGCAATGAACGGTGCCCTGGTGTTTGAAATTCATTCCCATTTCTTGCATGGGAGCTAAGCATGCACCCAAGGACAGATATTTGATTTTTCAACCAATTTATATGCACCGGAGCATGTTCATGTACTTCAACTTCGAATTATGCACATAAATGCATTGAAAACTCGGTTAATGCATTAAAATGTCCAAACGAACACCGAAAAATCACAAAAAATCACACAACACTCATGTTGTTCTATGTTGACACAAGAAAAAAATTGAAAGCAATAAGAGGCAATGGATATCGTTTCGTCCCCAAAGGTGGGAAGTTCCCTACCGAAAACCATCATGCTTGTTGTGAGAAGCTCCAGTTCATGAGAAGCATATACCCAAACCTGCCCCAAATGGGACAAAATTTTTACCACGGCAGGTTGATGCCGCTCCATGATAGCATGCCAAGTTTCATGAATTTCACATGAGTTTTGGATTTACTAGAATTTAAAAACAAGGCATCTCAATGTTTTCCCGGCAATGAACGGTACCCTGGTGCTTGAAATTCATTCCCATTTCTTGCATGGGACCTGAGCATGCACCCAAGGACAGAGATATGATTTTTCAACCAATTTATATGCACCGGAGCATGTGCATGTAGTTCAATTTTGAATTATGCACATAAATGCATTGAAAACTCAGTTAATGCATAAAAATGTCCAAACGAACCCCGAAAAATCACAAAAATTCGCACAACACTCCTGTTGTTCTATGTTGACACGAGAAAAAAATTGAAAGAAACAAGAGGCAATCGATATCGTTTCGTCTGCAAAGGTGGGACATTCCCTATCGAAAACCATTGTGCTTGTTGTGAGAAGCTCCGGTTTGTGAGAAGCATATACCCAAACCTGCCCCAAATGGGACAAAAAATTTACCACGGCATGTTGATGCCGCTCCATGATAGCATGCCAAGTTTCTTGAATTTCAGACGAGTTTTGGATTTACTAGAATTTAAAAACCAGACATCTCAATGTCTTCCCGGCAATGAACGGTGCCCTATGTTTTAAATTCATTCCCATTTCTTGCATGGGACCTAAGCATGCACCCAAGGACACATATTTGATTTTTCAACCAATTTATATGGACCGAAGCATGTGCATGTAGTTAAATTTTAAATTATGCACATAAATGCATTGAAAACTCAGTTAATGCATAAAAATGTCCAAACGAACCCCCAAAAATCACAAAAATTCACACAACACTCCTGTTGTTCTATGTTGACACGAGAAAAAATTTGAAAGCAATAAGAGGCAATGGATATCGTTTCGTCCCCAAAGGTGGGACGTTCCCTACCGAAAACAATCATACTTGTTGTGAGAAGCTCCGGTTTGTGAGAAGCATATACCAAAACCTGGCCCAAATAGGACAAAATTTTTACCACGGCATGTTGATGCCGCTCCATGATAACATGCCAAGTTTCATGAATTTTAGACGAGTTTTGGATTTACTAGAATTTAAAAACCAGGCATCTCAATGTTTTGCCGGCAATCAACGTGCCCTGGTGTTTGAAATTCATTCACATTTCTTGCATGGGACCTAAGCATGCACCCAATTACACAAATTTGATTTTTCAACCAATTTATATGCACCAGAGCATGTGCACGTAGTTCAAATTTGAATTATGCACATAAATGCAATTAAAACTCAGTTAATGCACAAAAATGTCCAAACGAACCCCGAAAAATCACAAAAAATCACACAACACTCCTGTTGTTCTATGTTGACACGAGAAAAAAATTGAAAGCAATAAGAGGCACTGGATATTGTTTCGTCCCCAAAGGTGGGATGTTCCCTACCGAAAACCATCATGCTTGTTTTGAGAAGCTCCAGTTTGTGAGAAGCATATACCCAAACCTACCCCAAATAGGACAAAAAATTTACCACGGCATGTTTATGCCACTCCATGATAGCATGCCAAGTTTCATGAATTTTAGACGAGTTTTGGATTTACTAGAATTTTAAAACCAGGCATCTCAATGTTTTGCCGGCAATCAACGGTGCCCTGGTGTTTGAAATTCATTCCTATTTCTTGCATGGGACCTAAGCATGCACCCAAGGACACAAATTTGATTTTTCAACCAATTTATATGCCCCAGAGCATGTGCATGTACTTCAAATTTGAATTATGCACGTAAATGCATTGAAAACTCAGTTAATGCATAAAACTGTCCAAACGAACCCCAAAAAATGACAAAAATTCACACAACACTCATGTTGTTCTATGTTGACACAAGAAAGAGTTTGAAAGCAATAAGAGGCAATGGATATCATTTCGTCCCCAAAGGTGGGACGTTCCCGACCGAAAACCATCATGCTTGTTGTGAGAAGCTTCGGTTTGTGAGAAGCGTAGACCCAAACCTGCGCCAAATACGACAAAAAGTTTACCACGGCATGTTGATGCTGCTCCGTGGTAGCATGGCAAGTTTCATGAATTTTAGACGAGTTTTGGATTTACTAGAATTTAAAAACTAGGCATCTCAATGTTTTGCGGGCAATCAACGGTGCCCTGGTGTTTGAAATTCATTCCCGTTTCTTGCATGGGACCTAAGCATGCACCCAAGGACACATATTTGATTTTTCAACCAATTTATATACACCGGAGCATGTTCATGTAGTTCAATTTCGAATTATGCACATAAATGCATTGAAAACTCGGTTAATGCATAAAAATGTCCAAACGAACCCCGAAAAATCACAAAAATTCACACAACACTCCTGTTGTTCTATGTTGACACGAGAAAAAAAATTGAAAGCAATAAGAGGCAGTGGATATCGTTTTGTCCCCAAACGTGGGACCTTCCCTACCGAAAACCATCATGCTTGTTGTGAGAAGCTCCGGTTTGTGAGAAGCATATACCCAAACCTGCCCCAAATGGGACAAATTTTTTACCACGGCATGTTGATGCCGCTCCATGATAGCATGCCAAGTTTCATGAATTTCAGACGAGTTTTGGATTTACTAGAATTTAAAATCCAGGCATCTCAATGTTTTGTCAGCAATCAACGGTGCCCTGGTGTTTGAAATTCATTCCCATTTCTTGCATGGGACCTAAGCATGCACCCAAGGGCACATATTCGATTTTTCAACCAATTTATATGCATTGGAGCATGTGCATGTAGTTTAATTTTGAATTGTGCACCTGAAATGGCTACAAAACCAATTTAATATAAAAAATGTTTAAACGAACCCTGAATAATTCCAATTCTTTTACGACACACATATAGTTGCATGTTCACTCCAGATAAAAGTTCTAGCAATTCAAACACCGTCCATTGCCGCTGTGACCCCATTATGTAATTCAAATCTAGATGAAAAATCAAGTAGATCGCACACAGTTTATTATCAGCAAGCGTGTGAGATGCAGCACAAAATATCCTGGAGCACCGTCGGTGTATAGTACGCCTATGGCTTACGCGAGAAGGTGTGTCGGCTACAGTCAACAGCCGACGTCTCAAGCATAGTAGCTCGCTCCCCAAATATCATTTCAATGTTCAATCATCGCCGGTGAAAGATGGGCACGTGGACCCGCGTCATGAGGGCAACTTCGGTGGCCCACACCGGCGAGAGCGCGGCCGCAGCCGCCATGCGCGTGCTAATAAGGTGCATGAGCCCAAACGGCCGTTGTTGCTTCTCAGGTGGCGGCAGCAACATCTGCCTCGGGGATAGCAACTGGTGAGAGCGGCACAGCAGCTGCCCGTTCTGCAGCGGCGGCCTTAGCCCTGATGGAGGCCGCCCACGACCATGTTGAGGAGCTCCTGGCAGTCACCACACAAATCGAACGAAGCTTGTCCGACAACGGTCGGCAACCCATGGCCGAAGAGCTGGCAATCGCCGAGAGTGTTCGAGCAGCCGTCCGTTCCTCCGCCGCATACCTTGCAACGACGGAGCCCGTCCAAGCCCAAATCGCGTCCGCCCACGCCCAGCTCGAGGCGGCCTTTTCCAAAGAGATGGCGGACGCGGATGGCGAGATGCTTGCCGAGTATGGTGTGATCGATGCCATGGAGCCCCTTCCCCAGGAGACCGTTAGGCGCGAGATGGACATGGAGGCGGCGGCGGAGATCGACGAGCACCAGCCATAGTACAACTCTTTGTTTTGTATAATAAAGAGTGCCGGTCTTTAATTTGTTAGAGAAATTGTCAGCTAGCTCTGTTTAATTGCTGAACTTGCTTGATAAAGAAGTGTGGGTGTATTGTAGTCTCCTTTGTGTACCCAAATTATGCAATGACGTGGATGACCACTGTAACCATGGAAATTCGAACCAAAAATTTTGAGGTTCAAACTCATCACACACGGGTTAAGCTATCTGAATCGTTTGTGATGTCCACATATCGTACACAGTTCTGAATAAGGGACCGTGTCTAATGACACTTTGCGCGCCAGTTTTTTGGCTGAAGCGATTCCAAATTTTCGGCTTCCGCGGAAATATCTACCTCCCCGCCCCCCCTCCTTACCAAAAGCCACATTTCCCCCTCTTTCCGCCTTCCTTTCCAAGTTGAAACCTTCACTCCTTGCTTGCAGCTCCGCCACCTCCTCGCCGGCGACCCTCCTTCACGCTGCTCGGCCTCGTCTATCCAGGCAGTTAATCCACACCCGACCCCCATCCTCCTCCTCCTTCCATATCCCACATGCCCCGACTGCCGGCGCGAGTGCGACACCTTCCACCTAAATCACCGACCCCTCCACCAAATAAGCGCCGCCCTAAGCCATGGTGCACGCAATATAGCCAGGATCTCAAGGAGCATTTGGCAGCGGAGAAGCAAATCGCGGTCGCACGCGCGGATGTGGTCCCGATGGCTGCCATTCGTGCCGACCCCTAGATCTTGGAGGAGCACCTTGCCATTTTCTAGCTACGCCGGTTAAGCATGCTCGGTTTACCCGTTGCGTGTGCTGCTCCTGCCTTTCCTTCACAAATTCTAGTGAATTGTGCTATCTAATTTTACCATGCAATCTGTTGCTCTAGTGTATATGTTCTATATGTCATGCAGTGTGGTGCTCACTTATTAATTGTTTTGTTAATTAGTTGTCCTCTTCAGTTAACTGTTTGGTTCAATTCTGCAAATGTGATGTTCAATTCTTCAGGCGGCAATTTTTTATTGTCTTCCATGTGAGAAATAAATCGAATTTATCTTTACAAAATACATGAGAAACGAATACAATTGCTATATTTCCAAGTTGTCAAGCATGCTTGGTTTGGTTATACATTGTGCAATGTGGTCCTCAGTTAACGTTTGGTTCATTTGTGTTGTGTTGTTCAGTTAACTGTTTAGTTCAATTCTGCAATGTGATGTTCAATAGTTGTGGGTGCATTATGTTCTCCTAGTTGATACCCTGGAAAAAATAATATCTGGGCTGGATATTTGGTCGACATAAAATAATAGCCTGGGCTAGACGGGCCACAGCCCTCCCAGTTGATACCCTGTTCCTTTGAACAACAACAAAAACATCATTCAAGAAAAACTCCGCTTACACGTAAAAAAACAAATACTGCTTGAGCTGCTGGGTCCCAACTGTGGGCCGCTCCTTGTGCAGTTCTCTCATTTATTGACTATATAGGTTGACGATGGTGTGGGACCGTGATGTCAGGAAACCAGGAGGAAGCAAAAAAAATTATAGTTGTATATAATAAGGAGGAACTTGCGATGAGTGTTTTATATTTAAAAAGCGAATTAAACTGCGGCTTGGGCGCCATTAATGGAGAGGATGCGAGCAAGGCGGGTGGCCATGGAAGTCAAAGGGCTCGCTCCCAGTGAGCCTGCGCAACGTACAGCTCGCACGCTTCCCGGTGAGCCTGCGCATTTGAGGACAACTTGCACGCCTCTCGGTCAGCATGCGCACCGGACGGCGCTCGCACGCCTCCCGTTCAGTCAAGGTCAAGCAGCTGTCCGCACGGCACCTCCTACAACCATTAAAACCAAGACACGTGGCGTCACGTGAATGGTTAACAGAACACACACGGTTTGTATTATACAAACATTTGAGATATTAAAGTGGCAGCTATTTTTTCAAAATGCCTTTGTTGGCTGTCATTATTTGAGTGCGCCTTCTCTCAAAATGGACACGGAAAATACCACAGCATGTCGGGTGCCATTCCATGATAGCATGCCAAGTTTCATGAATTTCAGACGAGTTTTGGATTTATTAGAATTTAAAAACCAGGCATCTCAATGTTTTGCCGGCAATCAACGGTGCCCTGGTGTTTGAAATTCATTCCAATTTCTTGCATGGGACCTAAGCATGCACCCAAGGACACAGATTTGATATTTCAACCAATTTATATGCACCGGAGCATGTGCATGTAGTCCAATTTTGAATTATGCACATAAATGCATTGAAAACTCACTTAATGCATAAATATGTTCAAACGAACCCCGAAAAATCACGAAAATTGGCACAACACTCCTGTTGTTCTATGTTGACACAAGAAAAAATTTGAAAGCAATAAGAGGCAATGCATATCGTTTCGTCCCCAAAGGTGGGACGTTCCCTACCGAAAACCATCATGCTTGTTGTCAGAAGCATATACCCAAACCTGCCCCAAATGGGACAAAAAATTTACCACGGCATGTTGATGCCGCTCTACGATAGCATCCAATTTTCATGAATTTCAGATGAGTTTTGGATTTACTAGAATTTAAAAACCAGGCACCTCAATGTTTTGCCGGCAATGAACGGTGCCCTGGTGTTTGAAATTCATTCCCATTTCTTACACGGGACCTAAGCATGCACCCAAGGACAGAGATTTGATTTTTCAACCAATTTATATACACCGGAGCATGTTCATGTAGTTCAATTTCGAATTATGCACATAAATGCATTGAAAACTCGGTTAATGCATTAAAATGTCCAAACGAACCCCGAAAAATCACAAAAATTCACACAACACTCCTGTTGTTCTATGTTGACACGAGAAAAAAAATTGAAAGCAATAAGAGGCAATGGATATCGTCCCTAAAGGTGGGATGTTCCCTACCGAAAACCATCATGCTTGTTCTGAGAAGCTCCAGTTTGTGAGAAGCATATACCCAAACCTGCCCCAAATTGGCCAAAAATTTTACCACGGCATGTTGATGCCGCTCCATGATAGCATGCCAAGTTTCATGAATTTCAGACGAGTTTTGGATTTACTAGAATTAGAAACAAGGCATCTCAATGTTTTCCCAGCAATGAACGGTGCCCTGGTGCTTGAAATTCATTCCCATTTCTTGCATGGGACCTAAGCATGCACCCAAGGACACAGATTTGATTTTTCAACCAATTTATATGCACCGGAGCATGTGCATGTAGTTCAATTTTGAATTATGCATATAAATGCATTGAAAACTCGGTTAATGCATAAAAATGTCCAAACGAACCCCGAAAAATCACAAAAATTCACACAACACTCCTGTTGTTCTATGTTGACACGAGAAAAAATTTCAAAGCAATAAGAGGCAATGCATATCGTTTCGTCCCCAAAGGTGGGACGTTCCCTACCGAAAACCATCATGCTTGTTGTGAGAAGATCCAGTTTGTGAGAAGCATATACCCAAACCTGCCCCAAATGGGACAAAAAATTTACCACGGCATGTTGATGCCGCTCTATGATAGCATCCAAGTTTCATGAATTTCAGATGAGTTTGTGATTTACTAGAATTTAAAAACCAGGCACATCAATGTTTTGCCGGCAATGAACGGTGCCCTGGTGTTTGAAATTCATTCCCATTTCTTGCATGGGACCTAAGCATGCACCCAAGGACAGAGATTTGATTTTTCAACCAATTTATATGCACCGGAGCATGTTCATGTACTTCAATTTCGAATTATGCACATAAATGCGTTGAAAACTCGGTTAATGCATTAAAATGTCCAAACGAACCCCGAAAAATCACAAAAAATAACACAACACTCATGGTGTTCTATGTTGACACGAGAAAAAAATTGAAAGCAACAAGAGGCAATGGATATCGTTTCGTCCCCAAAGGTGGGACGTTCCCTAACGAAAACCATCATGCTTGTTGTGAGAAGCTCCAGTACGTGAGAAGCATATACCCAAACCTGCCCCAAATGGGACAAAAATTTTACCACGGCATGTTGATGCCGCTCCATGATAGCATGCCAAGTTTCATGAATTTCACACGAGTTTTGGATTTACCAGAATTTAAAAACAAGGCATCTCAATGTTTTCCCGGCAATGAACGGTGCCCTGGTGCTTGAAATTCATTCCCATTTCTTGCATGGGACCTAAGCATGCACCCAAGGACACAGATTTGATTTTTCAACCAATTTATATGCACCGGAGCATGTGCATGTAGTTCAATTTTGAATTATGCATATAAATGCATTGAAAACTCGGTTAATGCATAAAAATGTCCAAACGAACCCCGAAAAATCACAAAAATTCACACAACACTCCTGTTGTTCTATGTTGACACGAGAAAAAATTTCAAAGCAATAAGAGGCAATGCATATCGTTTCGTCCCCAAAGGTGGGACGTTCCCTACCGAAAACCATCATGCTTGTTGTGAGAAGATCCAGTTTGTGAGAAGCATATACCCAAACCTGCCCCAAATGGGACAAAAAATTTACCACGGCATGTTGATGCCGCTCTATGATAGCATCCAAGTTTCATGAATTTCAGATGAGTTTGTGATTTACTAGAATTTAAAAACCAGGCACATCAATGTTTTGCCGGCAATGAACGGTGCCCTGGTGTTTGAAATTCATTCCCATTTCTTGCATGGGACCTAAGCATGCACCCAAGGACAGAGATTTGATTTTTCAACCAATTTATATGCACCGGAGCATGTTCATGTACTTCAATTTCGAATTATGCACATAAATGCGTTGAAAACTCGGTTAATGCATTAAAATGTCCAAACGAACCCCGAAAAATCACAAAAAATAACACAACACTCATGGTGTTCTATGTTGACACGAGAAAAAAATTGAAAGCAACAAGAGGCAATGGATATCGTTTCGTCCCCAAAGGTGGGACGTTCCCTAACGAAAACCATCATGCTTGTTGTGAGAAGCTCCAGTACGTGAGAAGCATATACCCAAACCTGCCCCAAATGGGACAAAAATTTTACCACGGCATGTTGATGCCGCTCCATGATAGCATGCCAAGTTTCATGAATTTCACACGAGTTTTGGATTTACCAGAATTTAAAAACAAGGCATCTCAATGTTTTCCCGGCAATGAACGGTGCCCTGGTGCTTGAAATTCATTCCCATTTCTTGCATGGGACCTAAGCATGCACCCAAGGACAGAGATATGATTTTTATACCAATTTATATGCACCGGAGCATGTGCATGTAGTTCCATTTTGAATTATGCACATAAATGCATTGAAAACTCAGTTAATGCATAAAAATGTCAAAACGAACCCCGAAAAATCACAAAAATTCACACAACACTCCTGTTGTTCTATGTTGACACGAGAAAAAAATTTAAAGCAACAAGAGGCAATGGATATCGTTTCGTCCCCAAAGGTGGGACGTTCCCTACCGAAAACCATCATGCTTGTTGTGAGAAGCTCCAGTACGTGAGAAGCATATACCCAAACCTGCCCCAAATGGGACAAAAAAATTACCACGGCATGTTGATGCCGCTCCATGATAGCATGCCAAGTTTGTTGAATTTCAGACGAGTTTTGGATTTACTAGAATTTAAAAACCAGGCATCTCAATGTTTTCCCGGCAATGAACGGTGCCCTGGTGTTTGAAATTCATTCCCATTTCTTGCATGGGACCCAAGCATGCACCCAAGGACACATATTTGATTTTTCAACCAATTTATATGCACCGAAGCATGTGCATGTAGTTAAATTTTAAATTATGCACATAAATGCATTGAAAACTCAGTTAATGCATAAAAATGTCCAAACGAACCCCAAAAAATCACAAAAAATCACACAACACTCCTGTTTTTCTATGTTGACACGAGAAAAAATTTGAAAGCAATAAGAGGCAATGGATATCGTTTCGTCCCCAAAGGTGGGACGTTCCCTACCGAAAACAATCATACTTGTTGTGAGAAGCTCCGGTTTGTGAGAAGCATATACAAAAACCTGCCCCAAATAGGACAAAATTTTTACCACGGCATGTTGATGCCGCTCCATGATAGCATGCCAAGTTTCATGAATTTTAGACGAGTTTTGGATTTACTAGAATTTAAAAACCAGGCATCTCAATGTTTTGCCGGCAATCAACGTGCCCTGGTGTTTGAAATTCATTCACATTTCTTGCATGGGACCTCAGCATGCACTCAAGGACACAGATTTGATTTTTCAACCAGTTTATATGCACCAGAGCATGTGCATGTAGTTCAAATTTGAATTATGCACATAAATGCAATTAAAACTCAGTTAATGCACAAAAATGTCCAAACGAACCCCGAAAAATCACAAAAAATCACACAACACTCCTGTTGTTCTATGTTGACACGAGAGAAAAATTGAAAGCAATAAGAGGCAATGGATATCGTTTCGTCCCCAAAGGTGGGACGTTCCCGACCGAAAACAATCATGCTTGTTGTGAGAAGCTCCGGTTTGTGAGAAGCATATACCCAAACCTACCCCAAATAGGCCAAAAAAATTACCACGGCATGTTTATGCCGCTCCATGATAGCATGCCAAGTTTCATGAATTTTACACAGTTTTGGATTTAATAGAATTGGAAAACCAGGCATCTCAATGTTTTGCCGGTAATCAACGGTGCCCTGGTGTTTGAAATTCATTCCCATTTCTTGCATGGGACCTAAGCATGCACCCAAGGACACAAATTTGATTTTTCAACCAATTTATATGCGCCAGAGCATGTGCATGTACTTCAAATTTGAACTATGCACATAAATGCATAGAAAACTCGGTTAATGCATAAAAATGTCCAAACAAACCCCGAAAATTCACAAAAAATTCACACAACACTCCTGTTGTTCTATGTTGACACGAGAAAAAAAATTGAAAGCAATAAGAGGCAATGGATATCGTTTCGTCCCCAAAGGTGGGACGTTCCCTACCGAAAACCATCATGCTTGTTGTGAGAAGCTCCAGTTTGTGAGAAGCATATACCCAAACCTGCCCCAAATTGGACAAAATTTTTACCACGGCATGTTGATGCCGCTCCATGATAGCATGCCAAGTTTCATGAATTTCAGACGAGTTTTGGATTTACTAGAATTTAAAAACAAGGCATCTCAATGTTTTCCCGGCAATGAACGGTGCCCTGGTGCTTGAAATTCATTCCCATTTCTTGCATGGGACCTAAGCATGCACCCAAGGACATAGATTTGATTTTTCAATCAATTTATATGCACCGGAGCATGTGCATGTAGTTCAATTTTGAATTATGCATATAAATGCATTGGAAACTCGGTTAATGCATAAAAATGTCCAAACGAACCCCGAAAAATCAGAAAAATTCATACAACACTCCTGTTGTTCTATGTTGACACGAGAAAAAATTTGAAAGCAATAAGAGGCAATGAATATCGTTTCGTCCCCAAAGGTGGGACGTTCCATACCGAAAACCGTCATGCTTGTTGTGAGAAGCTCCAGTTTGTGAGAAGCATATACCCAAACCTGCCCCAAATGGGACAAAAAATTTACCACGGCATGTTGATGCCGCTCTATGATAGCATCCAAGTTTCATGAATTTCAGACGAGTTTTGGATTTAATAGAATTGGAAAACCAGGCATCTCAATGTTTTGCCGGTAATCAACGGTGCCCTGGTGTTTGAAATTCATTCCCATTTCTTGCATGGGACCTAAGCTTGCACCCAAGGACAGAGATTTAATTTTTCAACCAATTTATATGCAACGGAGCATGTTCATGTACTTCAATTTCGAATTATGCACATAAATGCATTGAAAACTCGGTTAATGCATTAAAATATCCAAACGAACCCCGAAAAATCACAAAAATTCACACAACACTCATGTTGTTCTATGTTGACACGATAAAAAAATTGAAAGCAATAAGAGGCAATGGATATCGTTTCATCCCCAAAGGTGGGACGTTCCCTACCGAAAACCATCATGCTTGTTGTGAGAAGCTCCAGTTTGTGAGAAGCATATACCCAAACCTGCCCCAAATGGGACAAAAATTTTACCACGACATGTTGATGCCGCTCCATGATAGCATGCCAAGTTTCATGAATTTCACACGAGTTTTGGATTTACTAGAATTTGAAAACAAGGCATCTCAATGTTTTCCCGGCAATGAACGGTGCCCTGGTGCTTGAAATTCATTCCCATTTCTTGCATGGGACCTAAGCATGCACCCAAGGACAGAGATTTGATTTTTCAACCAATTTATATGCACCGGAGCATGTGCATGTAGTTCAATTTTTAATTATGCACATAAATGCATTGAAAACTCAGTTAATGCATAAAAATGTCCAAACGAACCCCGAAAAATCACAAAAATTCGCACAACACTCCTGCTGTTCTATGTTGACACGATAAAAAATTGAAAGCAACAAGAGGCAATGGATATCGTTTCGTCTGCAAAGGTGGGACGTTCCCTATCGAAAACCATTGTGCTTGTTGTGAGAAGCTCCGGTTTGTGAGAAGCATATACCCAAACCTGCCCCAAATGGGACAAAAAATTTACCACGGCATGTTGATGCCGCTCCATGATAGCATGCCAAGTTTCTTGAATTTCAGACGAGTTTTGGATTTACTAGAATTTAAAAACCAGGCATCTCAATGTTTTCCCGGCAATGAACGGTGCCCTATGTTTTAAATTCATTCCCATTTCTTGCATGGGACCTAAGCATGCACCCAACGACACATATTTGATTTTTCAACCAATTTATATGCACCGAAGCATGTGCGTGTAGTTAAATTTTAAATTATGCACATAAATGCATTGAAAACTCACTTAATGCATAAAAATGTCCAAACGAACCCCCAAAAATCACAAAAATTCACACAACACTCCTGTTGTTCTATGTTGACACGAGAAAAAAATTGAAAGCAATAAGAGGCAATGGATATCGTTTCGTCTCCAAAGGTGGGACGTTCCCTACCGAAAACAATCATACTTGTTGTGAGAAGCTCCGGTTTGTGAGAAGCATATACCAAAACCTGCCCCAAATAGGACAAAAATTTTACCACGGCATGTTGATGCCGCTCCATGATAACATGCCAAGTTTCATGAATTTTAGACGAGTTTTGGATTTACTAGAATTTAAAAACCAGGCATCTCAATGTTTTGCCGGCAATCAACGTGCCCTGGTGTTTGAAATTCATTCACATTTCTTGCATGGGACCTAAGCATGCACCCAAGTACACAAATTTGATTTTTCAACCAATTTATATGCACCAGAGCATGTGCACGTAGTTCAAATTTGAATTATGCACATAAATGCAATTAAAACTCAGTTAATGCACAAAAATGTCCAAACGAACCCCGAAAAATCACAAAAAATCACACAACACTCCTGTTGTTCTAGGTTGACACGAGAAAAAAATTGAAAGCAATAAGAGGCACTGGATATTGTTTCGTCCCCAAAGGTGGGACGTTCCCTACCAAAAACAATCATGCTTGTTGTGAGAAGCTCCGGTTTGTGAGAAGCATATACCCAAACCTACCCCAAATAGGACAAAAAATTTACCACGACATGTTTATGCCGCTCCATGATAGCATGCCAAGTTTCATGAATTTTAGACGAGTTTTGGATTTACTAGAATTTGAAAACCAGGCATCTCAATGTTTTGCCGGCAATCAACGGTGCCCTGGTGTTTGAAATTCATTCCTATTTCTTGCATGGGACCTAAGCATGCACCCGAGGACACAAATTTGATTTTTCAACCAATTTATATGCGCCAGAGCATGTGCATGTACTTCAAATTTGAATTATGCACGTAAATGCATTGAAAACTCAGTTAATGCATAAAAATGTCCAAACGAACCCCAAAAAATCACAAAAAATCACACTACACTCATGTTGTTCTATGTTGACACAAGAAAGAATTTGAAAGCAATAAGAGGCAATGGATATCATTTCGTCCCCAAAGGTGGGACGTTCCCTACCGAAAACCATCATGCTTGTTGTGAGAAGCTTCGGTTTTTGAGAAGTGTAGACCCAAACCTGCGCCAAATACGACAAAAATTTTACCACGGCATGTTGATGCTGCTCCGTGGTAGCATGCCAAGGTTCATGAATTTTAGACGAGTTTTGGATTTACTAGAATTTAAAAACTAGGCATCTCAATGTTTTGCGGGCAATCAACGGTGCCCTGGTGTTTGAAATTCATTCCTGTTTCTTGCATGGGACCTAAGCAGGCACCCAAGGACATATATTTGATTTTTCAACCAATTTATATGCACCAGAGCATGTGCATGTAGTTCAAATTTGAACTATGCACATAAATGCATTGAAAACTCGGTTAATGCATAAAAATTTCCAAACGAACCCCGAAAAATCACAAAAATTCACACAACACTCCTGTTGTTCTATGTTGACACGAGAAAAAAAATTGAAAGCAATAAGAGGCAGTGGATATCGTTTTGTCCCCAAAGGTGGGACCTTCCCTACCGAAAACCATCATGCTTGTTGTGAGAAGCTCCGGTTTGTGAGAAGCATATACCCAAACCTGCCCCAAATGGGACAAATTTTTTACCACGGCATGTTGATGCCGCTCCATGACAGCATGGCAAGTTTCATGAATTTCAGACGAGTTTTGGATTTACTAGAATTTAAAATCCAGGCATCTCAATGTTTTGTCAGCAATCAACGGTGCCCTGGTGTTTGAAATTCATTCCCATTTCTTGCATGGGACCTAAGCATGCACCCAAGGGCACATATTCGATTTTTCAACCAATTTATATGCATTGGAGCATGTGCATGTAGTTTAATTTTGAATTGTGCACCTAAAATGGCTACAAAACCAATTTAATATATAAAATGTTTAAACGAACCCTGAATAATTCCAATTCTTTTACGACACACATATAGTTGCATGTTCACTCCAGATAAAAGTTCTAGCAATTCAAACACCGTCCATTGCCGCTGTGACCCCATTATGTAATTCAAATCTAGATGAAAAATCAAGTAGATCGCACACAGTTTATTATCAGCAAGCGTGTGAGATGCAGCACAAAATATCCTGGAGCACCGTCGGTGTATAGTACGCCTATGGCTTACGCGAGAAGGTGCGTCGGCTACAGTCAACAGCCGACATCTCAAGCACAGTAGCTCGCTCCCCAAATATCATTTCAATGTTCAATCATCGCCGGTGAAAGATGGGCACGTGGACCCGCGTCATGAGGGCAACTTCGGTGGCCCACACCGGCGAGAGCACGGCCGCAGCCGCCATGCGCGTGCTAATAAGGTGCATGAGTGCGGCCGCAATCTGTGACCGGGCGGCAAAGGCAGCCCAAACGGCCATTGTTGCTTCTCAGGTGGCGGCAGCAACATCTGCCTCGGGGATAGCAACTGGTGAGAGCGGCACAGCAGCTGCCCGTTCTGCAGCGGCGGCCTTAGCCCTGATGGAGGCCGCCCACGACCATGTTGAGGAGCTCCTGGCAGTCACCACACAAATCGAACGAAGCTTCTCCGACAACGGTCGGCAACCCATGGCCGAAGAGCTGGCAATCGCCGAGAGTGTTCGAGCAGCCGTTCGTTCCTCCGCCACATACCTTGCAACGAAGGAGCCCGTCCAAGCCCAAATCGCGTCCGCCCACGCCCAGCTCGAGGCGGCCTTTTCCAAAGAGATG